>NW_026975477.1:0-51817 GCF_030014295.1 Loxodonta africana
CATAGAGAGATAGTATTAATCTGACGTTGCCTCTGAGCTCCGTCGCTGGCAAAGAACTGAAACTGACATACTTTCCTGTGGGGAAACACAGGGCTTTGCTAGGATTTCTCCAGGCAGTCTGTTTTCCCTGGGCCTCGCTGTAGCAACACTATCTCGCCAGGGCAACACTGCATGGGATTTCCTCTGCCAGGAGAGAGCTGCTGCTTTGTAGTTTGTGCTGGGAAACCTTGCTTTGGCAAGTGCCAATTGACCGCATTCAGGCAGAAAGAAAAGAGAATGGCAAGAGGCCTTTTCTCGCCGGCTGCTCCTGCCAAGCCCTTCCAGCTAAAACTATGCCGTTGCTCCTCTGGAAGGATCCCTGCACCGCGACGTAGTTTTTCAGAAGAAGCCTTGCGTTTGCAAGAGCAAAGGAGGAATTCGTTGCAGGAAAGAGGAAGGAAAGAAAGGTTTCTCTCCCTCTGCCTGCTTTGCTCAGAGGACTGGATGAAGTTAGGAAGTTCTCCCTTTCACTGAGAAACGTGCAGGCTGCTGTTGCCTGGGCGCTCTCTTCTTTGCAAAGAGTCTGCTGTTCCACGCTTTGAACCGTGGAAAGGCGCCGGGCTCTGCTAAGATTTCCCCCGGCGCTTCGTTTGCCCTGGGCCAAAGCGAGCCTTCACAACAGCTGAACGCTAACACTGCATACTCGTTCCACTTCCAGAACAGGGCTACCGCGAGGCAGTTCTCCGGGGGAAAACGGCCCTTCGCGAAGGGCAGATCTGCCGAGCTCACTGCGGGAAAGCGAAAGCAAAGGACGCTTTTCTCCCTCTAACCGCTTTCGTCAGAGGAACGGGGGAAGTCACAGTGTTCTTTCTCTCACTGAGATACACACAATCTGACGTTGCCTCTGAGCTCCGTCGCTGGCAAAGAACTGAAACTGACATACATTCCTGTGGGGAAACACAGGGCTTTGCTAGGATTTCTCCAGGCAGTCTGTTTTCCCTGGGCCTCGCTGTAGCAACACTATCTCGCCAGGGCAACACTGCATGGGATTTCCTCTGCCAGGAGAGAGCTGCTGCTTTGTAGTTTGTGCTGGGAAACCTTGCTTTGGCAAGTGCCAATTGACCGCATTCAGGCAGAAAGAAAAGAGAATGGCAAGAGGCCTTTTCTCGCCGGCTGCTCTGCCAAGCCCTTCCAGCTAAAACTATGCCGTTGCTCCTCTGGAAGGATCCCTGCACCGCGACGTAGTTTTTCAGAAGAAGCCTTGCGTTTGCAAGAGCAAAGGAGAATTCGTTGCAGGAAAGAGGAAGGAAAGAAAGTTTCTCTCCCTCTGCCTGCTTTGCTCAGAGGACTGGATGAAGTTAGGAAGTTCTCCCTTTCACTGAGAAACGTGCAGGCTGCTGTTGCCTGGGCGCTCTCTTCTTTGCAAAAGAGTCTGCTGTTCCACGCTTTGAACCGTGGAAAGGCGCCGGGCTCTGCTAAGATTTCCCCCGGCGCTTCGTTTGCCCTGGGCCAAAGCGAGCCTTCACAATAGCTGAAGGCTAACACTGCATACTCGTTCCACTTCCAGAACAGGGCTACCGCGAGGCAGTTCTCCGGGGGAAAACGGCCCTTCGCGAAGGGCAGATCTGCCGAGCTCACTGCGGGAAAGCGAAAGCAAAGGACGCTTTTCTCCCTCTAACCGCTTTCGTCAGAGGAACGGGGGAAGTCACAGTGTTCTTTCTCTCACTGAGATACACACAATCTGACGTTGCCTCTGAGCTCCGTCGCTGGCAAAGAACTAAAACTGACATACATTCCTGTGGGAAACACAGGGCTTTGCTAGGATTTCTCCAGGCAGTCTGTTTTCCCTGGGCCTCGCTGTAGCAACACTATCTCGCCAGGGCAACACTGCATGGGATTTCCTCTGCCAGGAGAGAGCTGCTGCTTTGTAGTTTGTGCTGGGAAACCTTGCTTTGGCAAGTGCCAATTGACCGCATTCAGGCAGAAAGAAAAGAGAATGGCAAGAGGCCTTTTCTCGCCGGCTGCTCTGCCAAGCCCTTCCAGCTAAAACTACGCCGTTGCTCCTCTGGAAGGATCCCTGCACCGCGACGTAGTTTTTCAGAAGAAGCCTTGCGTTTGCAAGAGCAAAGGAGGAATTCGTTGCAGGAAAGAGGAAGGAAAGAAAGTTTCTCTCCCTCTGCCTGCTTTGCTCAGAAGACTGGATGAAGTTAGGAAGTTCTCCCTTTCACTGAGAAACGTGCAGGCTGCTGTTGCCTGGGCGCTCTCTTCTTTGCAAAAGAGTCTGCTGTTCCACGCTTTGAACCGTGGAAAGGCGCCGGGCTCTGCTAAGATTTCCCCCGGCGCTTCGTTTGCCCTGGGCCAAAGCGAGCCTTCACAATAGCTGAACGCTAACACTGCATACTCGTTCCACTTCCAGAACAGGGCTACCGCGAGGCAGTTCTCCGGGGGAAAACGGCCCTTCGCGAAGGGCAGATCTGCCGAGCTCACTGCGGGAAAGCGAAAGCAAAGGACGCTTTTCTCCCTCTAACCCGCTTTCGTCAGAGGAACGGGGGAAGTCACAGTGTTCCTTTCTCTCACTGAGATACACACAATCTGACGTTGCCTCTGAGCTCCGTCGCTGGCAAAGAACTGAAACTGACATACATTCCTGTGGGGAAACACAGGGCTTTGCTAGGATTTCTCCAGGCAGTCTGTTTTCCCTGGGCCTCGCTGTAGCAACACTATCTCGCCAGGGCAACACTGCATGGGATTTCCTCTGCCAGGAGAGAGCTGCTGCTTTGTAGTTTGTGCTGGGAAACCTTGCTTTGGCAAGTGCCAATTGACCGCATTCAGGCAGAAAGAAAAGAGAATGGCAAGAGGCCTTTTCTCGCCGGCTGCTCTGCCAAGCCCTTCCAGCTAAAACTATGCCGTTGCTCCTCTGGAAGGATCCCTGCACCGCGACGTAGTTTTTCAGAAGAAGCCTTGCGTTTGCAAGAGCAAAGGAGGAATTCGTTGCAGGAAAGAGGAAGGAAAGAAAGTTTCTCTCCCTCTGCCTGCTTTGCTCAGAGGACTGGATGAAGTTAGGAAGTTCTCCCTTTCACTGAGAAACGTGCAGGCTGCTGTTGCCTGGGCGCTCTCTTCTTTGCAAAAGAGTCTGCTGTTCCACGCTTTGAACCGTGGAAAGGCGCCGGGCTCTGCTAAGATTTCCCCCGGCGCTTCGTTTGCCCTGGGCCAAAGCGAGCCTTCACAACAGCTGAACGCTAACACTGCATACTCGTTCCACTTCCAGAACAGGGCTAACCGCGAGGCAGTTCTCCGGGGGAAAACGGCCCTTCGCGAAGGGCAGATCTGCCGAGCTCACTGCGGGAAAGCGAAAGCAAAGGACGCTTTTCTCCCTCTAACCGCTTTCGTCAGAGAACGGGGGAAGTCACAGTGTTCTTTCTCTCACTGAGATACACACAATCTGACGTTGCCTCTGAGCTCCGTCGCTGGCAAAGAACTGAAACTGACATACATTCCTGTGGGGAAACACAGGGCTTTGCTAGGATTTCTCCAGGCAGTCTCTTTTCCCTGGGCCTCGCTGTAGCAACACTATCTCGCCAGGGCAACACTGCATGGGATTTCCTCTGCCAGGAGAGAGCTGCTGCTTTGTAGTTTGTGCTGGGAAACCTTGCTTTGGCAAGTGCCAATTGACCGCATTCAGGCAGAAAGAAAAGAGAATGGCAAGAGGCCTTTTCTCGCCGGCTGCTCTGCAAGCCCTTCCAGCTAAAACTATGCCGTTGCTCCTCTGGAAGGATCCCTGCACCGCGATGTAGTTTTTCAGAAGAAGCCTTGCGTTTGCAAGAGCAAAGGAGGAATTCGTTGCAGGAAAGAGGAAGGAAAGAAAGTTTCTCTCCCTCTGCCTGCTTTGCTCAGAGGACTGGATGAAGTTAGGAAGTTCTCCTTTCACTGAGAAACGTGCAGGCTGCTGTTGCCTGGGCGCTCTCTTCTTTGCAAAAGAGTCTGCTGTTCCACGCTTTGAACCGTGGAAAGGCGCCGGGCTCTGCTAAGATTTCCCCCGGCGCTTCGTTTGCCCTGGCCAAAGCGAGCCTTCACAATAGCTGAACGCTAACACTGCATACTCGTTCCACTTCCAGAACAGGGCTACCGCGAGGCAGTTCTCCGGGGGAAAACGGCCCTTCGCGAAGGGCAGATCTGCCGAGCTCACTGCGGGAAAGCGAAAGCAAAGGACGCTTTTCTCCCTCTAACCGCTTTCGTCAGAGGAACGGGGGAAGTCACAGTGTTCTTTCTCTCACTGAGATACACACAATCTGACGTTGCCTCTGAGCTCCGTCGCTGGCAAAGAACTGAAACTGACATACATTCCTGTGGGAAACACAGGGCTTTGCTAGGATTTCTCCAGGCAGTCTGTTTTCCCTGGCCTCGCTGTAGCAACACTATCTCGCCAGGGCAACACTGCATGGGATTTCCTCTGCCAGGAGAGAGCTGCTGCTTTGTAGGTTGTGCTGGGAAATCTTGCTTTGGCAAGTGCCAATTGACCGCATTCAGGCAGAAAGAAAAGAGAATGGCAAGAGGCCTTTTCTCGCCGGCTGCTCTGCCAAGCCCTTCCAGCTAAAACTATGCCGTTGCTCCTCTGGAAGGATCCCTGCACCGCGACGTAGTTTTTCAGAAGAAGCCTTGCGTTTGCAAGAGCAAAGGAGGAATTCGTTGCAGGAAAGAGGAAGGAAAGAAAGTTTCTCTCCCTCTGCCTGCTTTGCTCAGAGGACTGGATGAAGTTAGGAAGTTCTCCCTTTCACTGAGAAACGTGCAGGCTGCTGTTGCCTGGGCGCTCTCTTCTTTGCAAAAGAGTCTGCTGTTCCACGCTTTGAACCGTGGAAAGGCGCCGGGCTCTGCTAAGATTTCCCCGGCGCTTCGTTTGCCCTGGGCCAAAGCGAGCCTTCACAATAGCTGAACGCTAACACTGCATACTCGTTCCACTTCCAGAACAGGGCTACCGCGAGGCAGTTCTCCGGGGGAAAACGGCCCTTCGCGAAGGGCAGATCTGCCGAGCTCACTGCGGGAAAGCGAAAGCAAAGGACGCTTTTCTCCCTCTAACCGCTTTCGTCAGAGGAACGGGGGAAGTCACAGTGTTCTTTCTCTCACTGAGATACACACAATCTGACGTTGCCTCTGAGCTCCGTCGCTGGCAAAGAACTGAAACTGACATACTTTCTGTGGGGAAACACAGGGCTTTGCTAGGATTTCTCCAGGCAGTCTGTTTTCCCTGGGCCTCGCTGTAGCAACACTATCTCGCCAGGGCAACACTGCATGGGATTTCCTCTGCCAGGAGAGAGCTGCTGCTTTGTAGTTTGTGCTGGGAAACCTTGCTTTGGCAAGTGCCAATTGACCGCATTCAGGCAGAAAGAAAAGAGAATGGCAAGAGGCCTTTTCTCGCCGGCTGCTCTGCCAAGCCCTTCCAGCTAAAACTATGCCGTTGCTCCTCTGGAAGGATCCCTGCACCGCGACGTAGTTTTTCAGAAGAAGCCTTGCGTTTGCAAGAGCAAAGGAGGAATTCGTTGCAGGAAAGAGGAAGGAAAGAAAGTTTCTCTCCCTCTGCCTGCTTTGCTCAGAGGACTGGATGAAGTTAGGAAGTTCTCCCTTTCACTGAGAAACGTGCAGGCTGCTGTTGCCTGGGCGCTCTCTTCTTTGCAAAAGAGTCTGCTGTTCCACGCTTTGAACCGTGGAAAGGCGCCGGGCTCTGCTAAGATTTCCCCCGGCGCTTCGTTTGCCCTGGGCCAAAGCGAGCCTTCACAACAGCTGAACGCTAACACTGCATACTCGTTCCACTTCCAGAACAGGGCTACCGCGAGGCAGTTCTCCGGGGGAAAACGGCCCTTCGCGAAGGGCAGATCTGCCGAGCTCACTGCGGGAAAGCGAAAGCAAAGGACGCTTTTCTCCCTCTAACCGCTTTCGTCAGAGGAACGGGGGAAGTCACAGTGTTCTTTCTCTCACTGAGATACACACAATCTGACGTTGCCTCTGAGCTCCGTCGCTGGCAAAGAACTGAAACTGACATACATTCCTGTGGGGAAACACAGGGCTTTGCTAGGATTTCTCCAGGCAGTCTGTTTTCCCTGGGCCTCGCTGTAGCAACACTATCTCGCCAGGGGCAACACTGCATGGGATTTCCTCTGCAGGAGAGAGCTGCTGCTTTGTAGTTTGTGCTGGAAACCTTGCTTTGGCAAGTGCCAATTGACCGCATTCAGGCAGAAAGAAAAGAGAATGGCAAGAGGCCTTTTCTCGCCGGCTGCTCTGCCAAGCCCTTCCAGCTAAAACTATGCCGTTGCTCCTCTGGAAGGATCCCTGCACCGCGACGTAGTTTTTCAGAAGAAGCCTTGCGTTTGCAAGAGCAAAGGAGGAATTCGTTGCAGGAAAGAGGAAGGAAAGAAAGTTTCTCTCCCTCTGCCTGCTTTGCTCAGAGGACTGGATGAAGTTAGGAAGTTCTCCCTTTCACTGAGAAACGTGCAGGCTGCTGTTGCCTGGGCGCTCTCTTCTTTGCAAAAGAGTCTGCTGTTCCACGCTTTGAACCGTGGAAAGGCGCCGGGCTCTGCTAAGATTTCCCCCGGCGCTTCGTTTGCCCTGGGCCAAAGCGAGCCTTCACAATAGCTGAAGGCTAACACTGCATACTCGTTCCACTTCCAGAACAGGGCTACCGCGAGGCAGTTCTCCGGGGGAAAACGGCCCTTCGCGAAGGCAGATCTGCCGAGCTCACTGCGGGAAAGCGAAAGCAAAGGACGCTTTTCTCCCTCTAACCGCTTTCGTCAGAGGAACGGGGGAAGTCACAGTGTTCTTTCTCTCACTGAGATACACACAATCTGACGTTGCCTCTGAGCTCCGTCGCTGGCAAAGAACTAAAACTGACATACATTCCTGTGGGGAAACACAGGGCTTTGCTAGGATTTCTCCAGGCAGTCTGTTTTCCCTGGGCCTCGCTGTAGCAACACTATCTCGCCAGGGCAACACTGCATGGGATTTCCTCTGCCAGGAGAGAGCTGCTGCTTTGTAGTTTGTGCTGGGAAACCTTGCTTTGGCAAGTGCCAATTGACCGCATTCAGGCAGAAAGAAAAGAGAATGGCAAGAGGCCTTTTCTCGCCGGCTGCTCTTGCCAAGCCCTTCCAGCTAAAACTACGCCGTTGCTCCTCTGGAAGGATCCCTGCACCGCGACGTAGTTTTTCAGAAGAAGCCTTGCGTTTGCAAGAGCAAAGGAGGAATTCGTTGCAGGAAAGAGGAAGGAAAGAAAGTTTCTCTCCCTCTGCCTGCTTTGCTCAGAGGACTGGATGAAGTTAGGAAGTTCTCCCTTTCACTGAGAAACGTGCAGGCTGCTGTTGCCTGGGCGCTCTCTTCTTTGCAAAAGAGTCTGCTGTTCCACGCTTTGAACCGTGGAAAGGCGCCGGGCTCTGCTAAGATTTCCCCCGGCGCTTCCTTGCCCTGGGCCAAAGCGAGCCTTCACAATAGCTGAACGCTAACACTGCATACTCGTTCCACTTCCAGAACAGGGCTACCGCGAGGCAGTTCTCCGGGGGAAAACGGCCCTTCGCGAAGGGCAGATCTGCCGAGCTCACTGCGGGAAAGCGAAAGCAAAGGGACGCTTTTCTCCCTCTAACCGCTTTCGTCAGAGGAACGGGGGAAGTCACAGTGTTCTTTCTCTCACTGAGATACACACAATCTGACGTTGCCTCTGAGCTCCGTCGCTGGCAAAGAACTAAAACTGACATACATTCCTGTGGGGAAACACAGGGCTTTGCTAGGATTTCTCCAGGCAGTCTGTTTTCCCTGGGCCTCGCTGTAGCAACACTATCTCGCCAGGGCAACACTGCATGGGATTTCCCTCTGCCAGGAGAGAGCTGCTGCTTTGTAGTTTGTGCTGGGAAACCTTGCTTTGGCAAGTGCCAATTGACCGCATTCAGGCAGAAAGAAAAGAGAATGGCAAGAGGCCTTTTCTCGCCGGCTGCTCTGCCAAGCCCTTCCAGCTAAAACTATGCCGTTGCTCCTCTGGAAGGATCCCTGCACCGCGACGTAGTTTTCAGAAGAAGCCTTGCGTTTGCAAGAGCAAAGGAGGAATTCGTTGCAGGAAAGAGGAAGGAAAGAAAGTTTCTCTCCCTCTGCTGCTTTGCTCAGAGGACTGGATGAAGTTAGGAAGTTCTCCCCTTTCACTGAGAAACGTGCAGGCTGCTGTTGCCTGGGCGCTCTCTTCTTTGCAAAAGAGTCTGCTGTTCCACGCTTTGAACCGTGGAAAGGCGCCGGGCTCTGCTAAGATTTCCCCCGGCGCTTCGTTTGCCCTGGGCCAAAGCGAGCCTTCACAATAGCTGAACGCTAACACTGCATACTCGTTCCACTTCCAGAACAGGGCTACCGCGAGGCAGTTCTCCGGGGGAAAACGGCCCTTCGCGAAGGGCAGATCTGCCGAGCTCACTGCGGGAAAGCGAAAGCAAAGGACGCTTTTCTCCCTTAACCGCTTTCGTCAGAGGAACGGGGGAAGTCACAGTGTTCTTTCTCTCACTGAGATACACACAATCTGACGTTGCCTCTGAGCTCCGTCGCTGGCAAAGAACTGAAACTGACATACATTCCTGTGGGGAAACACAGGGCTTTGCTAGGATTTCTCCAGGCAGTCTGTTTTCCCTGGGCCTCGCTGTAGCAACACTATCTCGCCAGGGCAACACTGCATGGGATTTCCTCTGCCAGGAGAGAGCTGCTTCTTTGTAGGTTGTGCTGGGAAATCTTGCTTTGGCAAGTGCCAATTGACCGCATTCAGGCAGAAAGAAAAGAGAATGGCAAGAGGCCTTTCTCGCCGGCTGCTCTGCCAAGCCCTTCCAGCTAAAACTATGCCGTTGCTCCTCTGGAAGGATCCCTGCACCGCGACGTAGTTTTTCAGAAGAAGCCTTGCGTTTGCAAGAGCAAAGGAGGAATTCGTTGCAGGAAAGAGGAAGGAAAGAAAGTTTCTCTCCCTCTGCCTGCTTTGCTCAGAGGACTGGATGAAGTTAGGAAGTTCTCCCTTTCACTGAGAAACGTGCAGGCTGCTGTTGCCTGGGCGCTCTCTTCTTTGCAAAAGAGTCTGCTGTTCCACGCTTTGAACCGTGGAAAGGCGCCGGGCTCTGCTAAGATTTCCCCCGGCGCTTCGTTTGCCCTGGGCCAAAGCGAGCCTTCACAACAGCTGAACGCTAACACTGCATACTCGTTCCACTTCCAGAACAGGGCTACCGCGAGGCAGTTCTCCGGGGGAAAACGGCCCTTCGCGAAGGGCAGATCTGCCGAGCTCACTGCGGGAAAGCGAAAGCAAAGGACGCTTTTCTCCCTCTAACCGCTTTCGTCAGAGGAACGGGGAAGTCACAGTGTTCTTTCTCTCACTGAGATACACACAATCTGACGTTGCCTCTGAGCTCCGTCGCTGGCAAAGAACTGAAACTGACATACATTCCTGTGGGGAAACACAGGGCTTTGCTAGGATTTCTCCAGGCAGTCTCTTTTCCCTGGCCTCGCTGTAGCAACACTATCTCGCCAGGGCAACACTGCATGGGATTTCCTCTGCCAGGAGAGAGCTGCTGCTTTGTAGTTTGTGCTGGGAAACTTGCTTTGGCAAGTGCCAATTGACCGCATTCAGGCAGAAAGAAAAGAGAATGGCAAGAGGCCTTTTCTCGCCGGCTGCTCTGCCAAGCCCTTCCAGCTAAAACTATGCCGTTGCTCCTCTGGAAGGATCCCTGCACCGCGATGTAGTTTTTCAGAAGAAGCCTTGCGTTTGCAAGAGCAAAGGAGGAATTCGTTGCAGGAAAGAGGAAGGAAAGAAAGTTTCTCTCCCTCTGCCTGCTTTGCTCAGAGGACTGGATGAAGTTAGGAAGTTCTCCCTTTCACTGAGAAACGTGCAGGCTGCTGTTGCCTGGGCGCTCTCTTCTTTGCAAAAGAGTCTGCTGTTCCACGCTTTGAACCGTGGAAAGGCGCCGGGCTCTGCTAAGATTTCCCCCGGCGCTTCGTTTGCCCTGGGCCAAAGCGAGCCTTCACAATAGCTGAAGGCTAACACTGCATACTCGTTCCACTTCCAGAACAGGGCTACCGCGAGGCAGTTCTCCGGGGGAAAACGGCCCTTCGCGAAGGGCAGATCTGCCGAGCTCACTGCGGGAAAGCGAAAGCAAAGGACGCTTTTCTCCCTCTAACCGCTTTCGTCAGAGGAACGGGGGAAGTCACAGTGTTCTTTCTCTCACTGAGATACACACAATCTGACGTTGCCTCTGAGCTCCGTCGCTGGCAAAGAACTGAAACTGACATACATTCCTGTGGGGAAACACAGGGCTTTGCTAGGATTTCTCCAGGCAGTCTGTTTTCCCTGGGCCTCGCTGTAGCAACACTATCTCGCCAGGGCAACACTGCATGGGATTTCCTCTGCCAGGAGAGAGCTGCTGCTTTGTAGGTTGTGCTGGGAAATCTTGCTTTGGCAAGTGCCAATTGACCGCATTCAGGCAGAAAGAAAAGAGAATGGCAAGAGGCCTTTTCTCGCCGGCTGCTCTGCCAAGCCCTTCCAGCTAAAACTATGCCGTTGCTCCTCTGGAAGGATCCCTGCACCGCGACGTAGTTTTTCAGAAGAAGCCTTGCGTTTGCAAGAGCAAAGGAGGAATTCGTTGCAGGAAAGAGGAAGGAAAGAAAGTTTCTCTCCCTCTGCCTGCTTTGCTCAGAGGACTGGATGAAGTTAGGAAGTTCTCCCTTTCACTGAGAAACGTGCAGGCTGCTGTTGCCTGGGCGCTCTCTTCTTTGCAAAAGAGTCTGCTGTTCCACGCTTTGAACCGTGGAAAGGCGCCGGGCTCTGCTAAGATTTCCCCCGGCGCTTCGTTTGCCCTGGGCCAAAGCGAGCCTTCACAATAGCTGAACGCTAACACTGCATACTCGTTCCACTTCCAGAACAGGGCTACCGCGAGGCAGTTCTCCGGGGGAAAACGGCCCTTCGCGAAGGGCAGATCTGCCGAGCTCACTGCGGGAAAGCGAAAGCAAAGGACGCTTTTCTCCCTCTAACCGCTTTCGTCAGAGGAACGGGGGAAGTCACAGTGTTCTTTCTCTCACTGAGATACACACAATCTGACGTTGCCTCTGAGCTCCGTCGCTGGCAAAGAACTGAAACTGACATACTTTCCTGTGGGGAAACACAGGGCTTTGCTAGGATTTCTCCAGGCAGTCTGTTTTCCCTGGGCCTCGCTGTAGCAACACTATCTCGCCAGGGCAACACTGCATGGGATTTCCTCTGCCAGGAGAGAGCTGCTGCTTTGTAGTTTGTGCTGGGAAACCTTGCTTTGGCAAGTGCCAATTGACCGCATTCAGGCAGAAAGAAAAGAGAATGGCAAGAGGCCTTTTCTCGCCGGCTGCTCTGCCAAGCCCTTCCAGCTAAAACTATGCCGTTGCTCCTCTGGAAGGATCCCTGCACCGCGACGTAGTTTTTCAGAAGAAGCCTTGCGTTTGCAAGAGCAAAGGAGGAATTCGTTGCAGGAAAGAGGAAGGAAAGAAAGTTTCTCTCCCTCTGCCTGCTTTGCTCAGAGGACTGGATGAAGTTAGGAAGTTCTCCCTTTCACTGAGAAACGTGCAGGCTGCTGTTGCCTGGGCGCTCTCTTCTTTGCAAAAGAGTCTGCTGTTCCACGCTTTGAACCGTGGAAAGGCGCCGGGCTCTGCTAAGATTTCCCCCGGCGCTTCGTTTGCCCTGGGCCAAAGCGAGCCTTCACAACAGCTGAACGCTAACACTGCATACTCGTTCCACTTCCAGAACAGGGCTACCGCGAGGCAGTTCTCCGGGGGAAAACGGCCCTTCGCGAAGGGCAGATCTGCCGAGCTCACTGCGGGAAAGCGAAAGCAAAGGACGCTTTTCTCCCTCTAACCGCTTTCGTCAGAGGAACGGGGGAAGTCACAGTGTTCTTTCTCTCACTGAGATACACACAATCTGACGTTGCCTCTGAGCTCCGTCGCTGGCAAAGAACTGAAACTGACATACATTCCTGTGGGGAAACACAGGGCTTTGCTAGGATTTCTCCAGGCAGTCTGTTTTCCCTGGGCCTCGCTGTAGCAACACTATCTCGCCAGGGCAACACTGCATGGGATTTCCTCTGCCAGGAGAGAGCTGCTGCTTTGTAGTTTGTGCTGGGAAACCTTGCTTTGGCAAGTGCCAATTGACCGCATTCAGGCAGAAAGAAAAGAGAATGGCAAGAGGCCTTTTCTCGCCGGCTGCTCTGCCAAGCCCTTCCAGCTAAAACTATGCCGTTGCTCCTCTGGAAGGATCCCTGCACCGCGACGTAGTTTTTCAGAAGAAGCCTTGCGTTTGCAAGAGCAAAGGAGGAATTCGTTGCAGGAAAGAGGAAGGAAAGAAAGTTTCTCTCCCTCTGCCTGCTTTGCTCAGAGGACTGGATGAAGTTAGGAAGTTCTCCCTTTTACTGAGAAACGTGCAGGCTGCTGTTGCCTGGGCGCTCTCTTCTTTGCAAAAGAGTCTGCTGTTCCACGCTTTGAACCGTGGAAAGGCGCCGGGCTCTGCTAAGATTTCCCCCGGCGCTTCGTTTGCCCTGGGCCAAAGCGAGCCTTCACAACAGCTGAACGCTAACACTGCATACTCGTTCCACTTCCAGAACAGGGCTACCGCGAGGCAGTTCTCCGGGGGAAAACGGCCCTTCGCGAAGGGCAGATCTGCCGAGCTCACTGCGGGAAAGCGAAAGCAAAGGACGCTTTTCTCCCTCTAACCGCTTTCGTCAGAGGAACGGGGGAAGTCACAGTGTTCTTTCTCTCACTGAGATACACACAATCTGACGTTGCCTCTGAGCTCCGTCGCTGGCAAAGAACTGAAACTGACATACATTCCTGTGGGGAAACACAGGGCTTTGCTAGGATTTCTCCAGGCAGTCTGTTTTCCCTGGGCCTCGCTGTAGCAACACTATCTCGCCAGGGCAACACTGCATGGGATTTCCTCTGCCAGGAGAGAGCTGCTGCTTTGTAGTTTGTGCTGGGAAACCTTGCTTTGGCAAGTGCCAATTGACCGCATTCAGGCAGAAAGAAAAGAGAATGGCAAGAGGCCTTTTCTCGCCGGCTGCTCTGCCAAGCCCTTCCAGCTAAAACTATGCCGTTGCTCCTCTGGAAGGATCCCTGCACCACGACGTAGTTTTTCAGAAGAAGCCTTGCGTTTGCAAGAGCAAAGGAGGAATTCGTTGCAGGAAAGAGGAAGGAAAGAAAGTTTCTCTCCCTCTGCCTGCTTTGCTCAGAGGACTGGATGAAGTTAGGAAGTTCTCCCTTTCACTGAGAAACGTGCAGGCTGCTGTTGCCTGGGCGCTCTCTTCTTTGCAAAAGAGTCTGCTGCTCCACACTTTGAACCGTGGAAAGGCGCCGGGCTCTGCTAAGATTTCCCCCGGCGCTTCGTTTGCCCTGGGCCAAAGCGAGCCTTCACAATAGCTGAACGCTAACACTGCATACTCGTTCCACTTCCAGAACAGGGCTACCGCGAGGCAGTTCTCCGGGAGAAAACGGCCCTTCGCGAAGGGCAGATCTGCCGAGCTCACTGCGGGAAAGCGAAAGCAAAGGACGCTTTTCTCCCTCTAACCGCTTTCGTCAGAGGAATGGGGGAAGTCACAGTGTTCTTTCTCTCACTGAGATACACACAATCTGACGTTGCCTCTGAGCTCCGTCGCTGGCAAAGAACTAAAACTGACATACATTCCTGTGGGGAAACACAGGGCTTTGCTAGGATTTCTCCAGGCAGTCTGTTTTCCCTGGGCCTCGCTGTAGCAACACTATCTCGCCAGGGCAACACTGCATGGGATTTCCTCTGCCAGGAGAGAGCTGCTGCTTTGTAGTTTGTGCTGGGAAACCTTGCTTTGGCAAGTGCCAATTGACCGCATTCAGGCAGAAAGAAAAGAGAATGGCAAGAGGCCTTTTCTCGCCGGCTGCTCTGCCAAGCCCTTCCAGCTAAAACTATGCCGTTGCTCCTCTGGAAGGATCCCTGCACCGCGACGTAGTTTTTCAGAAGAAGCCTTGCGTTTGCAAGAGCAAAGGAGGAATTCCTTGCAGGAAAGAGGAAGGAAAGAAAGTTTCTCTCCCTCTGCCTGCTTTGCTCAGAGGACTGGATGAAGTTAGGAAGTTCTCCCTTTCACTGAGAAACGTGCAGGCTGCTGTTGCCTGGGCGCTCTCTTCTTTGCAAAAGAGTCTGCTGTTCCACGCTTTGAACCGTGGAAAGGCGCCGGGCTCTGCTAAGATTTCCCCCGGCGCTTCGTTTGCCCTGGGCCAAAGCGAGCCTTCACAATAGCTGAAGGCTAACACTGCATACTCGTTCCACTTCCAGAACAGGGCTACCGCGAGGCACTTCTCCGGGGGAAAACGGCCCTTCGCGAAGGGCAGATCTGCCGAGCTCACTGCAGGAAAGCGAAAGCAAAGGACGCTTTTCTCCCTCTAACCGCTTTCGTCAGAGGAACGGGGGAAGTCACAGTGTTCTTTCTCTCACTGAGATACACACAATCTGACGTTGCCTCTGAGCTCCGTCGCTGGCAAAGAACTAAAACTGACATACATTCCTGTGGGGAAACACAGGGCTTTGCTAGGATTTCTCCAGGCAGTCTGTTTTCCCTGGGCCTCGCTGTAGCAACACTATCTCGCCAGGGCAACACTGCATGGGATTTCCTCTGCCAGGAGAGAGCTGCTGCTTTGTAGTTTGTGCTGGGAAACCTTGCTTTGGCAAGTGCCAATTGACCGCATTCAGGCAGAAAGAAAAGAGAATGGCAAGAGGCCTTTTCTCGCCGGCTGCTCTGCCAAGCCCTTCCAGCTAAAACTATGCCGTTGCTCCTCTGGAAGGATCCCTGCACCGCGACGTAGTTTTTCAGAAGAAGCCTTGCATTTGCAAGAGCAAAGGAGGAATTCGTTGCAGGAAAGAGGAAGGAAAGAAAGTTTCTCTCCCTCTGCCTGCTTTGCTCAGAGGACTGGATGAAGTTAGGAAGTTCTCCCTTTCACTGAGAAACGTGCAGGCTGCTGTTGCCTGGGCGCTCTCTTCTTTGCAAAAGAGTCTGCTGCTCCACACTTTGAACCGTGGAAAGGCGCCGGGCTCTGCTAAGATTTCCCCCGGCGCTTCGTTTGCCCTGGGCCAAAGCGAGCCTTCACAATAGCTGAACGCTAACACTGCATACTCGTTCCACTTCCAGAACAGGGCTACCGCGAGGCAGTTCTCCGGGAGAAAACGGCCCTTCGCGAAGGGCAGATCTGCCGAGCTCACTGCGGGAAAGCGAAAGCAAAGGACGCTTTTCTCCCTCTAACCGCTTTCGTCAGAGGAATGGGGGAAGTCACAGTGTTCTTTCTCTCACTGAGATACACACAATCTGACGTTGCCTCTGAGCTCCGTCGCTGGCAAAGAACTAAAACTGACATACATTCCTGTGGGGAAACACAGGGCTTTGCTAGGATTTCTCCAGGCAGTCTGTTTTCCCTGGGCCTCGCTGTAGCAACACTATCTCGCCAGGGCAACACTGCATGGGATTTCCTCTGCCAGGAGAGAGCTGCTGCTTTGTAGTTTGTGCTGGGAAACCTTGCTTTGGCAAGTGCCAATTGACCGCATTCAGGCAGAAAGAAAAGAGAATCGCAAGAGGCCTTTTCTCGCCGGCTGCTCTGCCAAGCCCTTCCAGCTAAAACTATGCCGTTGCTCCTCTGGAAGGATCCCTGCACCGCGACGTAGTTTTTCAGAAGAAGCCTTGCATTTGCAAGAGCAAAGGAGGAATTCGTTGCAGGAAAGAGGAAGGAAAGAAAGTTTCTCTCCCTCTGCCTGCTTTGCTCAGAGGACTGGATGAAGTTAGGAAGTTCTCCCTTTCACTGAGAAACGTGCAGGCTGCTGTTGCCTGGGCGCTCTCTTCTTTGCAAAAGAGTCTGCTGCTCCACACTTTGAACCGTGGAAAGGCGCCGGGCTCTGCTAAGATTTCCCCCGGCGCTTCGTTTGCCCTGGGCCAAAGCGAGCCTTCACAATAGCTGAACGCTAACACTGCATACTCGTTCCACTTCCAGAACAGGGCTACCGCGAGGCAGTTCTCCGGGAGAAAACGGCCCTTCGCGAAGGGCAGATCTGCCGAGCTCACTGCGGGAAAGCGAAAGCAAAGGACGCTTTTCTCCCTCTAACCGCTTTCGTCAGAGGAATGGGGGAAGTCACAGTGTTCTTTCTCTCACTGAGATACACACAATCTGACGTTGCCTCTGAGCTCCGTCGCTGGCAAAGAACTAAAACTGACATACATTCCTGTGGGAAACACAGGGCTTTGCTAGGATTTCTCCAGGCAGTCTGTTTTCCCTGGGCCTCGCTGTAGCAACACTATCTCGCCAGGGCAACACTGCATGGGATTTCCTCTGCCAGGAGAGAGCTGCTGCTTTGTAGTTTGTGCTGGGAAACCTTGCTTTGGCAAGTGCCAATTGACCGCATTCAGGCAGAAAGAAAAGAGAATGGCAAGAGGCCTTTTCTCGCCGGCTGCTCTGCCAAGCCCTTCCAGCTAAAACTATGCCGTTGCTCCTCTGGAAGGATCCCTGCACCGCGACGTAGTTTTTCAGAAGAAGCCTTGCGTTTGCAAGAGCAAAGGAGGAATTCGTTGCAGGAAAGAGGAAGGAAAGAAAGTTTCTCTCCCTCTGCCTGCTTTGCTCAGAGGACTGGATGAAGTTAGGAAGTTCTCCCTTTCACTGAGAAACGTGCAGGCTGCTGTTGCCTGGGCGCTCTCTTCTTTGCAAAAGAGTCTGCTGTTCCACGCTTTGAACCGTGGAAAGGCGCCGGGCTCTGCTAAGATTTCCCCCGGCGCTTCGTTTGCCCTGGGCCAAAGCGAGCCATAGAGAGATAGTATTGCTAACACTGCATACTCGTTCCACTTCCAGAACAGGGCTACCGCGAGGCAGTTCTCCGGGGGAAAACGGCCCTTCGCGAAGGGCAGATCTGCCGAGCTCACTGCAGGAAAGCGAAAGCAAAGGACGCTTTTCTCCCTCTAACCGCTTTCGTCAGAGGAACGGGGGAAGTCACAGTGTTCTTTCTCTCACTGAGATACACACAATCTGACGTTGCCTCTGAGCTCCGTCGCTGGCAAAGAACTGAAACTGACATACATTCCTGTGGGGAAACACAGGGCTTTGCTAGGATTTCTCCAGGCAGTCTGTTTTCCCTGGGCCTCGCTGTAGCAACACTATCTCGCCAGGGCAACACTGCATGGGATTTCCTCTGCCAGGAGAGAGCTGCTGCTTTGTAGGTTGTGCTGGGAAATCTTGCTTTGGCAAGTGCCAATTGACCGCATTCAGGCAGAAAGAAAAGAGAATGGCAAGAGGCCTTTTCTCGCCGGCTGCTCTGCCAAGCCCTTCCAGCTAAAACTATGCCGTTGCTCCTCTGGAAGGATCCCTGCACTGCGATGTAGTTTTTCAGAAGAAGCCTTGCGTTTGCAAGAGCAAAGGAGGAATTCGTTGCAGGAAAGAGGAAGGAAAGAAAGTTTCTCTCCCTCTGCCTGCTTTGCTCAGAGGACTGGATGAAGTTAGGAAGTTCTCCCTTTCACTGAGAAACGTGCAGGCTGCTGTTGCCTGGGCGCTCTCTTCTTTGCAAAAGAGTCTGCTGTTCCACGCTTTGAACCGTGGAAAGGCGCCGGGCTCTGCTAAGATTTCCCCCGGCGCTTCGTTTGCCCTGGGCCAAAGCGAGCCTTCACAATAGCTGAACGCTAACACTGCATACTCGTTCCACTTCCAGAACAGGGCTACCGCGATGCAGTTCTCCGGGGGAAAACGGCCCTTCGCGAAGGGCAGATCTGCCGAGCTCACTGCGGGAAAGCGAAAGCAAAGGACGCTTTTCTCCCTCTAACCGCTTTCGTCAGAGGAACGGGGGAAGTCACAGTGTTCTTTCTCTCACTGAGATACACAAAATCTGACGTTGCCTCTGAGCTCCGTCGCTGGCAAAGAACTGAAACTGACATACATTCCTGTGGGGAAACACAGGGCTTTGCTAGGATTTCTCCAGGCAGTCTGTTTTCCCTGGGCCTCGCTGTAGCAACACTATCTCGCCAGGGCAACACTGCATGGGATTTCCTCTGCCAGGAGAGAGCTGCTGCTTTGTCGGTTGTGCTGGGAAATCTTGCTTTGGCAAGTGCCAATTGACCGCATTCAGGCAGAAAGAAAAGAGAATGGCAAGAGGCCTTTTCTCGCCGGCTGCTCTGCCAAGCCCTTCCAGCTAAAACTATGCCGTTGCTCCTCTGGAAGGATCCCTGCACCGCGACGTAGTTTTTCAGAAGAAGCCTTGCGTTTGCAAGAGCAAAGGAGGAATTCGTTGCAGGAAAGAGGAAGGAAAGAAAGTTTCTCTCCCTCTGCCTGCTTTGCTCAGAGGACTGGATGAAGTTAGGAAGTTCTCCCTTTCACTGAGAAACGTGCAGGCTGCTGTTGCCTGGGCGCTCTCTTCTTTGCAAAAGAGTCTGCTGTTCCACGCTTTGAACCGTGGAAAGGCGCCGGGCTCTGCTAAGATTTCCCCCGGCGCTTCGTTTGCCCTGGGCCAAAGCGAGCCTTCACAATAGCTGAACGCTAACACTGCATACTCGTTCCACTTCCAGAACAGGGCTACCGCGAGGCAGTTCTCCGGGGGAAAACGGCCCTTCGCGAAGGGCAGATCTGCCGAGCTCACTGCGGGAAAGCGAAAGCAAAGGACGCTTTTCTCCCTCTAACCGCTTTCGTCAGAGGAACGGGGGAAGTCACAGTGTTCTTTCTCTCACTGAGATACACACAATCTGACGTTGCCTCTGAGCTCCGTCGCTGGCAAAGAACTAAAACTGACATACATTCCTGTGGGGAAACACAGGGCTTTGCTAGGATTTCTCCAGGCAGTCTGTTTTCCCTGGGCCTCGCTGTAGCAACACTATCTCGCCAGGGCAACACTGCATGGGATTTCCTCTGCCAGGAGAGAGCTGCTGCTTTGTAGTTTGTGCTGGGAAACCTTGCTTTGGCAAGTGCCAATTGACCGCATTCAGGCAGAAAGAAAAGAGAATCGCAAGAGGCCTTTTCTCGCCGGCTGCTCTGCCAAGCCCTTCCAGCTAAAACTATGCCGTTGCTCCTCTGGAAGGATCCCTGCACCGCGACGTAGTTTTTCAGAAGAAGCCTTGCATTTGCAAGAGCAAAGGAGGAATTCGTTGCAGGAAAGAGGAAGGAAAGAAAGTTTCTCTCCCTCTGCCTGCTTTGCTCAGAGGGACTGGATGAAGTTAGGAAGTTCTCCCTTTCACTGAGAAACGTGCAGGCTGCTGTTGCCTGGGCGCTCTCTTCTTTGCAAAAGAGTCTGCTGCTCCACACTTTGAACCGTGGAAAGGCGCCGGGCTCTGCTAAGATTTCCCCCGGCGCTTCGTTTGCCCTGGGCCAAAGCGAGCCTTCACAATAGCTGAAGGCTAACACTGCATACTCGTTCCACTTCCAGAACAGGGCTACCGCGAGGCAGTTCTCCGGGAGAAAACGGCCCTTCGCGAAGGGCAGATCTGCCGAGCTCACTGCGGGAAAGCGAAAGCAAAGGACGCTTTTCTCCCTCTAACCGCTTTCGTCAGAGGAACGGGGGAAGTCACAGTGTTCTTTCTCTCACTGAGATACACAAAATCTGACGTTGCCTCTGAGCTCCGTCGCTGGCAAAGAACTGAAACTGACATACATTCCTGTGGGGAAACACAGGGCTTTGCTAGGATTTCTCCAGGCAGTCTGTTTTCCCTGGGCCTCGCTGTAGCAACACTATCTCGCCAGGGCAACACTGCATGGGATTTCCTCTGCCAGGAGAGAGCTGCTGCTTTGTCGGTTGTGCTGGGAAATCTTGCTTTGGCAAGTGCCAATTGACCGCATTCAGGCAGAAAGAAAAGAGAATGGCAAGAGGCCTTTTCTCGCCGGCTGCTCTGCCAAGCCCTTCCAGCTAAAACTATGCCGTTGCTCCTCTGGAAGGATCCCTGCACCGCGACGTAGTTTTTCAGAAGAAGCCTTGCGTTTGCAAGAGCAAAGGAGGAATTCGTTGCAGGAAAGAGGAAGGAAAGAAAGTTTCTCTCCCTCTGCCTGCTTTGCTCAGAGGACTGGATGAAGTTAGGAAGTTCTCCCTTTCACTGAGAAACGTGCAGGCTGCTGTTGCCTGGGCGCTCTCTTCTTTGCAAAAGAGTCTGCTGTTCCACGCTTTGAACCGTGGAAAGGCGCCGGGCTCTGCTAAGATTTCCCCCGGCGCTTCGTTTGCCCTGGGCCAAAGCGAGCCTTCACAATAGCTGAAGGCTAACACTGCATACTCGTTCCACTTCCAGAACAGGGCTACCGCGAGGCAGTTCTCCGGGGGAAAACGGCCCTTCGCGAAGGGCAGATCTGCCGAGCTCACTGCGGGAAAGCGAAAGCAAAGGACGCTTTTCTCCCTCTAACCGCTTTCGTCAGAGGAACGGGGGAAGTCACAGTGTTCTTTCTCTCACTGAGATACACACAATCTGACGTTGCCTCTGAGCTCCGTCGCTGGCAAAGAACTGAAACTGACATACATTCCTGTGGGGAAACACAGCACAGGGCTTTGCTAGGATTTCTCCAGGCAGTCTGTTTTCCCTGGGCCTCGCTGTAGCAACACTATCTCGCCAGGGCAACACTGCATGGGATTTCCTCTGCCAGGAGAGAGCTGCTGCTTTGTAGGTTGTGCTGGGAAATCTTGCTTTGGCAAGTGCCAATTGACCGCATTCAGGCAGAAAGAAAAGAGAATGGCAAGAGGCCTTTTCTCGCCGGCTGCTCTGCCAAGCCCTTCCAGCTAAAACTATGCCGTTGCTCCTCTGGAAGGATCCCTGCACCGCGACGTAGTTTTTCAGAAGAAGCCTTGCGTTTGCAAGAGCAAAGGAGGAATTCGTTGCAGGAAAGAGGAAGGAAAGAAAGTTTCTCTCCCTCTGCCTGCTTTGCTCAGAGGACTGGATGAAGTTAGGAAGTTCTCCCTTTCACTGAGAAACGTGCAGGCTGCTGTTGCCTGGGCGCTCTCTTCTTTGCAAAAGAGTCTGCTGTTCCACGCTTTGAACCGTGGAAAGGCGCCGGGCTCTGCTAAGATTTCCCCCGGCGCTTCGTTTGCCCTGGGCCAAAGCGAGCCTTCACAATAGCTGAACGCTAACACTGCATACTCGTTCCACTTCCAGAACAGGGCTACCGCGAGGCAGTTCTCCGGGGGAAAACGGCCCTTCGCGAAGGGCAGATCTGCCGAGCTCACTGCGGGAAAGCGAAAGCAAAGGACGCTTTTCTCCCTCTAACCGCTTTCGTCAGAGGAACAGGGGAAGTCACAGTGTTCTTTCTCTCACTGAGATACACACAATCTGACGTTGCCTCTGAGCTCCGTCGCTGGCAAAGAACTAAAACTGACATACATTCCTGTGGGGAAACACAGGGCTTTGCTAGGATTTCTCCAGGCAGTCTGTTTTCCCTGGGCCTCGCTGTAGCAACACTATCTCGCCAGGGCAACACT
Source organism: Loxodonta africana (assembly GCF_030014295.1). NCBI lineage: Eukaryota > Metazoa > Chordata > Mammalia > Proboscidea > Elephantidae > Loxodonta > Loxodonta africana. The sequence continues at coordinate 21,413 of NW_026975477.1, forward strand.
GCATGGGATTTCCTCTGCCAGGAGAGAGCTGCTGCTTTGTAGTTTGTGCTGGGAAACCTTGCTTTGGCAAGTGCCAATTGACCGCATTCAGGCAGAAAGAAAAGAGAATGGCAAGAGGCCTTTTCTCGCCGGCTGCTCTGCCAAGCCCTTCCAGCTAAAACTATGCCGTTGCTCCTCTGGAAGGATCCCTGCACCGCGACGTAGTTTTTCAGAAGAAGCCTTGCGTTTGCAAGAGCAAAGGAGGAATTCGTTGCAGGAAAGAGGAAGGAAAGAAAGTTTCTCTCCCTCTGCCTGCTTTGCTCAGAGGACTGGATGAAGTTAGGAAGTTCTCCCTTTCACTGAGAAACGTGCAGGCTGCTGTTGCCTGGGCGCTCTCTTCTTTGCAAAAGAGTCTGCTGTTCCACGCTTTGAACCGTGGAAAGGCGCCGGGCTCTGCTAAGATTTCCCCCGGCGCTTCGTTTGCCCTGGGCCAAAGCGAGCCTTCACAATAGCTGAACGCTAACACTGCATACTCGTTCCACTTCCAGAACAGGGCTACCGCGAGGCAGTTCTCCGGGGGAAAACGGCCCTTCGCGAAGGGCAGATCTGCCGAGCTCACTGCGGGAAAGCGAAAGCAAAGGACGCTTTTCTCCCTCTAACCGCTTTCGTCAGAGGAACGGGGGAAGTCACAGTGTTCTTTCTCTCACTGAGATACACACAATCTGACGTTGCCTCTGAGCTCCGTCGCTGGCAAAGAACTGAAACTGACATACATTCCTGTGGGGAAACACAGGGCTTTGCTAGGATTTCTCCAGGCAGTCTGTTTTCCCTGGGCCTCGCTGTAGCAACACTATCTCGCCAGGGCAACACTGCATGGGATTTCCTCTGCCAGGAGAGAGCTGCTGCTTTGTAGTTTGTGCTGGGAAACCTTGCTTTGGCAAGTGCCAATTGACCGCATTCAGGCAGAAAGAAAAGAGAATGGCAAGAGGCCTTTTCTCGCCGGCTGCTCTGCCAAGCCCTTCCAGCTAAAACTATGCCGTTGCTCCTCTGGAAGGATCCCTGCACCGCGACGTAGTTTTTCAGAAGAAGCCTTGCGTTTGCAAGAGCAAAGGAGGAATTCGTTGCAGGAAAGAGGAAGGAAAGAAAGTTTCTCTCCCTCTGCCTGCTTTGCTCAGAGGACTGGATGAAGTTAGGAAGTTCTCCCTTTCACTGAGAAACGTGCAGGCTGCTGTTGCCTGGGCGCTCTCTTCTTTGCAAAAGAGTCTGCTGTTCCACGCTTTGAACCGTGGAAAGGCGCCGGGCTCTGCTAAGATTTCCCCCGGCGCTTCGTTTGCCCTGGGCCAAAGCGAGCCTTCACAATAGCTGAACGCTAACACTGCATACTCGTTCCACTTCCAGAACAGGGCTACCGCGAGGCAGTTCTCCGGGGGAAAACGGCCCTTCGCGAAGGGCAGATCTGCCGAGCTCACTGCGGGAAAGCGAAAGCAAAGGACGCTTTTCTCCCTCTAACCGCTTTCGTCAGAGGAACGGGGGAAGTCACAGTGTTCTTTCTCTCACTGAGATACACACAATCTGACGTTGCCTCTGAGCTCCGTCGCTGGCAAAGAACTGAAACTGACATACATTCCTGTGGGGAAACACAGGGCTTTGCTAGGATTTCTCCAGGCAGTCTGTTTTCCCTGGGCCTCGCTGTAGCAACACTATCTCGCCAGGGCAACACTGCATGGGATTTCCTCTGCCAGGAGAGAGCTGCTGCTTTGTAGTTTGTGCTGGGAAACCTTGCCCTGGCAAGTGCCAAGAGACCGCATTCAGGCAGAAAGAAAAGAGAATGGCAAGAGGCCTTTTCTCGCCGGCTGCTCTGCCAAGCCCTTCCAGCTAAAACTATGCCGTTGCTCCTCTGGAAGGATCCCTGCACCGCGACGTAGTTTTTCAGAAGAAGCCTTGCGTTTGCAAGAGCAAAGGAGGAATTCGTTGCAGGAAAGAGGAAGGAAAGAAAGTTTCTCTCCCTCTGCCTGCTTTGCTCAGAGGACTGGATGAAGTTAGGAAGTTCTCCGTTTGACTGAGAAACGTGCAGGCTGCTGTTGCCTGGGCGCTCTCTTCTTTGCAAAAGAGTCTGCTGTTCCACGCTTTGAACCGTGGAAAGGCGCCGGGCTCTGCTAAGATTTCCCCCGGCGCTTCGTTTGCCCTGGGCCAAAGCGAGCCTTCACAATAGCTGAAGGCTAACACTGCATACTCGTTCCACTTCCAGAACAGGGCTACCGCGAGGCAGTTCTCCGGGGGAAAACGGCCCTTCGCGAAGGGCAGATCTGCCGAGCTCACTGCGGGAAAGCGAAAGCAAAGGACGCTTTTCTCCCTCTAACCGCTTTCGTCAGAGGAACGGGGGAAGTCACAGTGTTCTTTCTCTCACTGAGATACACACAATCTGACGTTGCCTCTGAGCTCCGTCGCTGGCAAAGAACTAAAACTGACATACATTCCTGTGGGGAAACACAGGGCTTTGCTAGGATTTCTCCAGGCAGTCTGTTTTCCCTGGGCCTCGCTGTAGCAACACTATCTCGCCAGGGCAACACTGCATGGGATTTCCTCTGCCAGGAGAGAGCTGCTGCTTTGTAGTTTGTGCTGGGAAACCTTGCTTTGGCAAGTGCCAATTGACCGCATTCAGGCAGAAAGAAAAGAGAATGGCAAGAGGCCTTTTCTCGCCGGCTGCTCTGCCAAGCCCTTCCAGCTAAAACTATGCCGTTGCTCCTCTGGAAGGATCCCTGCACCGCGACGTAGTTTTTCAGAAGAAGCCTTGCGTTTGCAAGAGCAAAGGAGGAATTCGTTGCAGGAAAGAGGAAGGAAAGAAAGTTTCTCTCCCTCTGCCTGCTTTGCTCAGAGGACTGGATGAAGTTAGGAAGTTCTCCCTTTCACTGAGAAACGTGCAGGCTGCTGTTGCCTGGGCGCTCTCTTCTTTGCAAAAGAGTCTGCTGTTCCACGCTTTGAACCGTGGAAAGGCGCCGGGCTCTGCTAAGATTTCCCCCGGCGCTTCGTTTGCCCTGGGCCAAAGCGAGCCTTCACAATAGCTGAAGGCTAACACTGCATACTCGTTCCACTTCCAGAACAGGGCTACCGCGAGGCAGTTCTCCGGGGGAAAACGGCCCTTCGCGAAGGGCAGATCTGCCGAGCTCACTGCGGGAAAGCGAAAGCAAAGGACGCTTTTCTCCCTCTAACCGCTTTCGTCAGAGGAACGGGGGAAGTCACAGTGTTCTTTCTCTCACTGAGATACACACAATCTGACGTTGCCTCTGAGCTCCGTCGCTGGCAAAGAACTGAAACTGACATACATTCCTGTGGGGAAACACAGGGCTTTGCTAGGATTTCTCCAGGCAGTCTGTTTTCCCTGGGCCTCGCTGTAGCAACACTATCTCGCCAGGGCAACACTGCATGGGATTTCCTCTGCCAGGAGAGAGCTGCTGCTTTGTAGTTTGTGCTGGGAAACCTTGCTTTGGCAAGTGCCAATTGACCGCATTCAGGCAGAAAGAAAAGAGAATGGCAAGAGGCCTTTTCTCGCCGGCTGCTCTGCCAAGCCCTTCCAGCTAAAACTATGCCGTTGCTCCTCTGGAAGGATCCCTGCACCGCGACGCAGTTTTTCAGAAGAAGCCTTGCGTTTGCAAGAGCAAAGGAGGAATTCGTTGCAGGAAAGAGGAAGGAAAGAAAGTTTCTCTCCCTCTGCCTGCTTTGCTCAGAGGACTGGATGAAGTTAGGAAGTTCTCCCTTTCACTGAGAAACGTGCAGGCTGCTGTTGCCTGGGCGCTCTCTTCTTTGCAAAAGAGTCTGCTGTTCCACGCTTTGAACCGTGGAAAGGCGCCGGGCTCTGCTAAGATTTCCCCCGGCGCTTCGTTTGCCCTGGGCCAAAGCCAGCCTTCACAATAGCTGAACGCTAACACTGCATACTCGTTCCACTTCCAGAACAGGGCTACCGCGAGGCAGTTCTCCGGGGGAAAACGGCCCTTCGCGAAGGGCAGATCTGCCGAGCTCACTGCGGGAAAGCGAAAGCAAAGGACGCTTTTCTCCCTCTAACCGCTTTCGTCAGAGGAACGGGGGAAGTCACAGTGTTCTTTCTCTCACTGAGATACACACAATCTGACGTTGCCTCTGAGCTCCGTCGCTGGCAAAGAACTGAAACTGACATACATTCCTGTGGGGAAACACAGGGCTTTGCTAGGATTTCTCCAGGCAGTCTGTTTTCCCTGGGCCTCGCTGTAGCAACACTATCTCGCCAGGGCAACACTGCATGGGATTTCCTCTGCCAGGAGAGAGCTGCTGCTTTGTAGGTTGTGCTGGGAAATCTTGCTTTGGCAAGTGCCAAATGACCGCATTCAGGCAGAAAGAAAAGAGAATGGCAAGAGGCCTTTTCTCGCCGGCTGCTCTACCAAGCCCTTCCAGCTAAAACTACGCCGTTGCTCCTCTGGAAGGATCCCTGCACCGCGATGTAGTTTTTCAGAAGAAGCCTTGCGTTTGCAAGAGCAAAGGAGGAATTCGTTGCAGGAAAGAGGAAGGAAAGAAAGTTTCTCTCCCTCTGCCTGCTTTGCTCAGAGGACTGGATGAAGTTAGGAAGTTCTCCCTTTCACTGAGAAACGTGCAGGCTGCTGTTGCCTGGGTGCTCTCTTCTTTGCAAAAGAGTCTGCTGTTCCACGCTTTGAACCGTGGAAAGGCGCCGGGCTCTGCTAAGATTTCCCCCGGCGCTTCGTTTGCCCTGGGCCAAAGCGAGCCTTCACAATAGCTGAAGGCTAACACTGCATACTCGTTCCACTTCCAGAACAGGGCTACCGCGAGGCAGTTCTCCGGGGGAAAACGGCCCTTCGCGAAGGGCAGATCTGCCGAGCTCACTGCGGGAAAGCGAAAGCAAAGGATGCTTTTCTCCCTCTAACCGCTTTCGTCAGAGGAACGGGGGAAGTCACAGTGTTCTTTCTCTCACTGAGATACACACAATCTGACGTTGCCTCTGAGCTCCGTCGCTGGCAAAGAACTGAAACTGACATACATTCCTGTGGGGAAACACAGGGCTTTGCTAGGATTTCTCCAGGCAGTCTGTTTTCCCTGGGCCTCGCTGTAGCAACACTATCTCGCCAGGGCAACACTGCATGGGATTTCCTCTGCCAGGAGAGAGCTGCTGCTTTGTAGTTTGTGCTGGGAAACCTTGCTTTGGCAAGTGCCAATTGACCGCATTCAGGCAGAAAGAAAAGAGAATGGCAAGAGGCCTTTTCTCGCCGGCTGCTCTGCCAAGCCCTTCCAGCTAAAACTATGCCGTTGCTCCTCTGGAAGGATCCCTGCACCGCGACGTAGTTTTTCAGAAGAAGCCTTGCGTTTGCAAGAGCAAATGAGGAATTCGTTGCAGGAAAGAGGAAGGAAAGAAAGTTTCTCTCCCTCTGCCTGCTTTGCTCAGAGGACTGGATGAAGTAAGGAAGTTCTCCCTTTCACTGAGAAACGTGCAGGCTGCTGTTGCCTGGGCGCTCTCTTCTTTGCAAAAGAGTCTGCTGTTCCACGCTTTGAACCGTGGAAAGGCGCCGGGCTCTGCTAAGATTTCCCCCGGCGCTTCGTTTGCCCTGGGCCAAAGCGAGCCTTCACAATAGCTGAACGCTAACACTGCATACTCGTTCCACTTCCAGAACTGGGCTACCGCGAGGCAGTTCTCCGGGGGAAAACGGCCCTTCGCGAAGGGCAGATCTGCCGAGCTCACTGCGGGAAAGCGAAAGCAAAGGACGCTTTTCTCCCTCTAAGCGCTTTCGTCAGAGGAACGGGGGAAGTCACAGTGTTCTTTCTCTCACTGAGATACACACAATCTGACGTTTCCTCTGAGCTCCGTCGCTGGCAAAGAACTAAAACTGACATACATTCCTGTGGGGAAACACAGGGCTTTGCTAGGATTTCTCCAGGCAGTCTGTTTTCCCTGGGCCTCGCTGTAGCAACACTATCTCGCCAGGGCAACACTGCATGGGATTTCCTCTGCCAGGAGAGAGCTGCTGCTTTGTAGTTTGTGCTGGGAAACCTTGCTTTGGCAAGTGCCAATTGACCGCATTCAGGCAGAAAGAAAAGAGAATGGCAAGAGGCCTTTTCTCGCCGGCTGCTCTGCCAAGCCCTTCCAGCTAAAACTATGCCGTTGCTCCTCTGGAAGGATCCCTGCACCGCGACGTAGTTTTTCAGAAGAAGCCTTGCGTTTGCAAGAGCAAAGGAGGAATTCGTTGCAGGAAAGAGGAAGGAAAGAAAGTTTCTCTCCCTCTGCCTGCTTTGCTCAGAGGACTGGATGAAGTTAGGAAGTTCTCCCTTTCACTGAGAAACGTGCAGGCTGCTGTTGCCTGGGCGCTCTCTTCTTTGCAAAAGAGTCTGCTGTTCCACGCTTTGAACCGTGGAAAGGCGCCGGGCTCTGCTAAGATTTCCCCCGGCGCTTCGTTTGCCCTGGGCCAAAGCGAGCCTTCACAATAGCTGAACGCTAACACTGCATACTCGTTCCACTTCCAGAACAGGGCTACCGTGAGGCAGTTCTCCGGGGGAAAACGGCCCTTCGCGAAGGGCAGATCTGCCGAGCTCACTGCGGGAAAGCGAAAGCAAAGGACGCTTTTCTCCCTCTAACCGCTTTCGTCAGAGGAACGGGGGAAGTCACAGTGTTCTTTCTCTCACTGAGATACACACAATCTGACGTTGCCTCTGAGCTCTGTCGCTGGCAAAGAACTGAAACTGACATACATTCCTGTGGGGAAACACAGGGCTTTGCTAGGATTTCTCCAGGCAGTCTGTTTTCCCTGGGCCTCGCTGTAGCAACACTATCTCGCCAGGGCAACACTGCATGGGATTTCCTCTGCCAGGAGAGAGCTGCTGCTTTGTAGTTTGTGCTGGGAAACCTTGCCCTGGCAAGTGCCAAGAGACCGCATTCAGGCAGAAAGAAAAGAGAATGGCAAGAGGCCTTTTCTCGCCGGCTGCTCTGCCAAGCCCTTCCAGCTAAAACTATGCCGTTGCTCCTCTGGAAGGATCCCTGCACCGCGACGTAGTTTTTCAGAAGAAGCCTTGCGTTTGCAAGAGCAAAGGAGGAATTCGTTGCAGGAAAGAGGAAGGAAAGAAAGTTTCTCTCCCTCTGCCTGCTTTGCTCAGAGGACTGGATGAAGTTAGGAAGTTCTCCCTTTCACTGAGAAACGTGCAGGCTGCTGTTGCCTGGGCGCTCTCTTCTTTGCAAAAGAGTCTGCTGTTCCACGCTTTGAACCGTGGAAAGGCGCCGGGCTCTGCTAAGATTTCCCCCGGCGCTTCGTTTGCCCTGGGCCAAAGCCAGCCTTCACAATAGCTGAACGCTAACACTGCATACTCGTTCCACTTCCAGAACAGGGCTACCGCGAGGCAGTTCTCCGGGGGAAAACGGCCCTTCGCGAAGGGCAGATCTGCCGAGCTCACTGCGGGAAAGCGAAAGCAAAGGACGCTTTTCTCCCTCTAACCGCTTTCGTCAGAGGAACGGGGGAAGTCACAGTGTTCTTTCTCTCACTGAGATACACACAATCTGACGTTGCCTCTGAGCTCCGTCGCTGGCAAAGAACTGAAACTGACATACATTCCTGTGGGGAAACACAGGGCTTTGCTAGGATTTCTCCAGGCAGTCTGTTTTCCCTGGGCCTCGCTGTAGCAACACTATCTCGCCAGGGCAACACTGCATGGGATTTCCTCTGCCAGGAGAGAGCTGCTGCTTTGTAGGTTGTGCTGGGAAACCTTGCTTTGGCAAGTGCCAATTGACCGCATTCAGGCAGAAAGAAAAGAGAATGGCAAGAGGCCTTTTCTCGCCGGCTGCTCTGCCAAGCCCTTCCAGCTAAAACTATGCCGTTGCTCCTCTGGAAGGATCCCTGCACCGCGATGTAGTTTTTCAGAAGAAGCCTTGCGTTTGCAAGAGCAAAGGAGGAATTCGTTGCAGGAAAGAGGAAGGAAAGAAAGTTTCTCTCCCTCTGCCTGCTTTGCTCAGAGGACTGGATGAAGTTAGGAAGTTCTCCCTTTCACTGAGAAACGTGCAGGCTGCTGTTGCCTGGGCGCTCTCTTCTTTGCAAAAGAGTCTGCTGTTCCACGCTTTGAACCGTGGAAAGGCGCCGGGCTCTGCTAAGATTTCCCCCGGCGCTTCGTTTGCCCTGGGCCAAAGCGAGCCTTCACAATAGCTGAAGGCTAACACTGCATACTCGTTCCACTTCCAGAACAGGGCTACCGCGAGGCAGTTCTCCGGGGGAAAACGGCCCTTCGCGAAGGGCAGATCTGCCGAGCTCACTGCGGGAAAGCGAAAGCAAAGGACGCTTTTCTCCCTCTAACCGCTTTCGTCAGAGGAACGGGGGAAGTCACAGTGTTCTTTCTCTCACTGAGATACACACAATCTGACGTTGCCTCTGAGCTCCGTCGCTGGCAAAGAACTAAAACTGACATACATTCCTGTGGGGAAACACAGGGCTTTGCTAGGATTTCTCCAGGCAGTCTGTTTTCCCTGGGCCTCGCTGTAGCAACACTATCTCGCCAGGGCAACACTGCATGGGATTTCCTCTGCCAGGAGAGAGCTGCTGCTTTGTAGTTTGTGCTGGGAAACCTTGCTTTGGCAAGTGCCAATTGACCGCATTCAGGCAGAAAGAAAAGAGAATGGCAAGAGGCCTTTTCTCGCCGGCTGCTCTGCCAAGCCCTTCCAGCTAAAACTACGCCGTTGCTCCTCTGGAAGGATCCCTGCACCGCGACGTAGTTTTTCAGAAGAAGCCTTGCGTTTGCAAGAGCAAAGGAGGAATTCGTTGCAGGAAAGAGGAAGGAAAGAAAGTTTCTCTCCCTCTGCCTGCTTTGCTCAGAGGACTGGATGAAGTTAGGAAGTTCTCCCTTTCACTGAGAAACGTGCAGGCTGCTGTTGCCTGGGCGCTCTCTTCTTTGCAAAAGAGTCTGCTGTTCCACGCTTTGAACCGTGGAAAGGCGCCGGGCTCTGCTAAGATTTCCCCCGGCGCTTCGTTTGCCCTGGGCCAAAGCGAGCCTTCACAATAGCTGAACGCTAACACTGCATACTCGTTCCACTTCCAGAACAGGGCTACCGCGAGGCAGTTCTCCGGGGGAAAACGGCCCTTCGCGAAGGGCAGATCTGCCGAGCTCACTGCGGGAAAGCGAAAGCAAAGGACGCTTTTCTCCCTTAACCGCTTTCGTCAGAGGAACGGGGGAAGTCACAGTGTTCTTTCTCTCACTGAGATACACACAATCTGACGTTGCCTCTGAGCTCCGTCGCTGGCAAAGAACTGAAACTGACATACATTCCTGTGGGGAAACACAGGGCTTTGCTAGGATTTCTCCAGGCAGTCTGTTTTCCCTGGGCCTCGCTGTAGCAACACTATCTCGCCAGGGCAACACTGCATGGGATTTCCTCTGCCAGGAGAGAGCTGCTTCTTTGTAGGTTGTGCTGGGAAATCTTGCTTTGGCAAGTGCCAATTGACCGCATTCAGGCAGAAAGAAAAGAGAATGGCAAGAGGCCTTTTCTCGCCGGCTGCTCTGCCAAGCCCTTCCAGCTAAAACTATGCCGTTGCTCCTCTGGAAGGATCCCTGCACCGCGACGTAGTTTTTCAGAAGAAGCCTTGCGTTTGCAAGAGCAAAGGAGGAATTCGTTGCAGGAAAGAGGAAGGAAAGAAAGTTTCTCTCCCTCTGCCTGCTTTGCTCAGAGGACTGGATGAAGTTAGGAAGTTCTCCCTTTCACTGAGAAACGTGCAGGCTGCTGTTGCCTGGGCGCTCTCTTCTTTGCAAAAGAGTCTGCTGTTCCACGCTTTGAACCGTGGAAAGGCGCCGGGCTCTGCTAAGATTTCCCCCGGCGCTTCGTTTGCCCTGGGCCAAAGCGAGCCTTCACAACAGCTGAACGCTAACACTGCATACTCGTTCCACTTCCAGAACAGGGCTACCGCGAGGCAGTTCTCCGGGGGAAAACGGCCCTTCGCGAAGGGCAGATCTGCCGAGCTCACTGCGGGAAAGCGAAAGCAAAGGACGCTTTTCTCCCTCTAACCGCTTTCGTCAGAGGAACGGGGGAAGTCACAGTGTTCTTTCTCTCACTGAGATACACACAATCTGACGTTGCCTCTGAGCTCCGTCGCTGGCAAAGAACTGAAACTGACATACATTCCTGTGGGGAAACACAGGGCTTTGCTAGGATTTCTCCAGGCAGTCTGTTTTCCCTGGGCCTCGCTGTAGCAACACTATCTCGCCAGGGCAACACTGCATGGGATTTCCTCTGCCAGGAGAGAGCTGCTGCTTTGTAGTTTGTGCTGGGAAACCTTGCTTTGGCAAGTGCCAATTGACCGCATTCAGGCAGAAAGAAAAGAGAATGGCAAGAGGCCTTTTCTCGCCGGCTGCTCTGCCAAGCCCTTCCAGCTAAAACTATGCCGTTGCTCCTCTGGAAGGATCCCTGCACCGCGATGTAGTTTTTCAGAAGAAGCCTTGCGTTTGCAAGAGCAAAGGAGGAATTCGTTGCAGGAAAGAGGAAGGAAAGAAAGTTTCTCTCCCTCTGCCTGCTTTGCTCAGAGGACTGGATGAAGTCAGGGAGTTCTCCCTTTCACTGAGAAACGTGCAGGCTGCTGTTGCCTGGGCGCTCTCTTCTTTGCAAAAGAGTCTGCTGTTCCACGCTTTGAACCGTGGAAAGGCGCCGGGCTCTGCTAAGATTTCCCCCGGCGCTTCGTTTGCCCTGGGCCAAAGCGAGCCTTCACAATAGCTGAACGCTAACACTGCATACTCGTTCCACTTCCAGAACAGGGCTACCGCGAGGCAGTTCTCCGGGGGAAAACGGCCCTTCGCGAAGGGCAGATCTGCCGAGCTCACTGCGGGAAAGCGAAAGCAAAGGACGCTTTTCTCCCTCTAACCGCTTTCGTCAGAGGAACGGGGGAAGTCACAGTGTTCTTTCTCTCACTGAGATACACACAATCTGACGTTGCCTCTGAGCTCCGTCGCTGGCAAAGAACTGAAACTGACATACATTCCTGTGGGGAAACACAGGGCTTTGCTAGGATTTCTCCAGGCAGTCTGTTTTCCCTGGGCCTCGCTGTAGCAACACTATCTCGCCAGTGCAACACTGCATGGGATTTCCTCTGCCAGGAGAGAGCTGCTGCTTTGTAGGTTGTGCTGGGAAATCTTGCTTTGGCAAGTGCCAATTGACCGCATTCAGGCAGAAAGAAAAGAGAATGGCAAGAGGCCTTTTCTCGCCGGCTGCTCTGCCAAGCCCTTCCAGCTAAAACTATGCCGTTGCTCCTCTGGAAGGATCCCTGCACCGCGACGTAGTTTTTCAGAAGAAGCCTTGCGTTTGCAAGAGCAAAGGAGGAATTCGTTGCAGGAAAGAGGAAGGAAAGAAAGTTTCTCTCCCTCTGCCTGCTTTGCTCAGAGGACTGGATGAAGTTAGGAAGTTCTCCCTTTCACTGAGAAACGTGCAGGCTGCTGTTGCCTGGGCGCTCTCTTCTTTGCAAAAGAGTCTGCTGTTCCACGCTTTGAACCGTGGAAAGGCGCCGGGCTCTGCTAAGATTTCCCCCGGCGCTTCGTTTGCCCTGGGCCAAAGCGAGCCTTCACAATAGCTGAAGGCTAACACTGCATACTCGTTCCACTTCCAGAACAGGGCTACCGCGAGGCAGTTCTCCGGGGGAAAACGGCCCTTCGCGAAGGGCAGATCTGCCGAGCTCACTGCGGGAAAGCGAAAGCAAAGGACGCTTTTCTCCCTCTAACCGCTTTCGTCAGAGGAACGGGGGAAGTCACAGTGTTCTTTCTCTCACTGAGATACACACAATCTGACGTTGCCTCTGAGCTCCGTCGCTGGCAAAGAACTGAAACTGACATACTTTCCTGTGGGGAAACACAGGGCTTTGCTAGGATTTCTCCAGGCAGTCTGTTTTCCCTGGGCCTCGCTGTAGCAACACTATCTCGCCAGGGCAACACTGCATGGGATTTCCTCTGCCAGGAGAGAGCTGCTGCTTTGTAGTTTGTGCTGGGAAACCTTGCTTTGGCAAGTGCCAATTGACCGCATTCAGGCAGAAAGAAAAGAGAATGGCAAGAGGCCTTTTCTCGCCGGCTGCTCTGCCAAGCCCTTCCAGCTAAAACTATGCCGTTGCTCCTCTGGAAGGATCCCTGCACCGCGACGTAGTTTTTCAGAAGAAGCCTTGCGTTTGCAAGAGCAAAGGAGGAATTCGTTGCAGGAAAGAGGAAGGAAAGAAAGTTTCTCTCCCTCTGCCTGCTTTGCTCAGAGGACTGGATGAAGTTAGGAAGTTCTCCCTTTCACTGAGAAACGTGCAGGCTGCTGTTGCCTGGGCGCTCTCTTCTTTGCAAAAGAGTCTGCTGTTCCACGCTTTGAACCGTGGAAAGGCGCCGGGCTCTGCTAAGATTTCCCCCGGCGCTTCGTTTGCCCTGGGCCAAAGCGAGCCTTCACAACAGCTGAACGCTAACACTGCATACTCGTTCCACTTCCAGAACAGGGCTACCGCGAGGCAGTTCTCCGGGGGAAAACGGCCCTTCGCGAAGGGCAGATCTGCCGAGCTCACTGCGGGAAAGCGAAAGCAAAGGACGCTTTTCTCCCTCTAACCGCTTTCGTCAGAGGAACGGGGGAAGTCACAGTGTTCTTTCTCTCACTGAGATACACACAATCTGACGTTGCCTCTGAGCTCCGTCGCTGGCAAAGAACTGAAACTGACATACATTCCTGTGGGGAAACACAGGGCTTTGCTAGGATTTCTCCAGGCAGTCTGTTTTCCCTGGGCCTCGCTGTAGCAACACTATCTCGCCAGGGCAACACTGCATGGGATTTCCTCTGCCAGGAGAGAGCTGCTGCTTTGTAGTTTGTGCTGGGAAACCTTGCTTTGGCAAGTGCCAATTGACCGCATTCAGGCAGAAAGAAAAGAGAATGGCAAGAGGCCTTTTCTCGCCGGCTGCTCTGCCAAGCCCTTCCAGCTAAAACTATGCCGTTGCTCCTCTGGAAGGATCCCTGCACCGCGACGTAGTTTTTCAGAAGAAGCCTTGCGTTTGCAAGAGCAAAGGAGGAATTCGTTGCAGGAAAGAGGAAGGAAAGAAAGTTTCTCTCCCTCTGCCTGCTTTGCTCAGAGGACTGGATGAAGTTAGGAAGTTCTCCCTTTCACTGAGAAACGTGCAGGCTGCTGTTGCCTGGGCGCTCTCTTCTTTGCAAAAGAGTCTGCTGTTCCACGCTTTGAACCGTGGAAAGGCGCCGGGCTCTGCTAAGATTTCCCCCGGCGCTTCGTTTGCCCTGGGCCAAAGCGAGCCTTCACAACAGCTGAACGCTAACACTGCATACTCGTTCCACTTCCAGAACAGGGCTACCGCGAGGCAGTTCTCCGGGGGAAAACGGCCCTTCGCGAAGGGCAGATCTGCCGAGCTCACTGCGGGAAAGCGAAAGCAAAGGACGCTTTTCTCCCTCTAACCGCTTTCGTCAGAGGAACGGGGGAAGTCACAGTGTTCTTTCTCTCACTGAGATACACACAATCTGACGTTGCCTCTGAGCTCCGTCGCTGGCAAAGAACTGAAACTGACATACATTCCTGTGGGGAAACACAGGGCTTTGCTAGGATTTCTCCAGGCAGTCTGTTTTCCCTGGGCCTCGCTGTAGCAACACTATCTCGCCAGGGCAACACTGCATGGGATTTCCTCTGCCAGGAGAGAGCTGCTGCTTTGTAGTTTGTGCTGGGAAATCTTGCTTTGGCAAGTGCCAATTGACCGCATTCAGGCAGAAAGAAAAGAGAATGGCAAGAGGCCTTTTCTCGCCGGCTGCTCTGCCAAGCCCTTCCAGCTAAAACTATGCCGTTGCTCCTCTGGAAGGATCCCTGCACCACGACGTAGTTTTTCAGAAGAAGCCTTGCGTTTGCAAGAGCAAAGGAGGAATTCGTTGCAGGAAAGAGGAAGGAAAGAAAGTTTCTCTCCCTCTGCCTGCTTTGCTCAGAGGACTGGATGAAGTTAGGAAGTTCTCCCTTTCACTGAGAAACGTGCAGGCTGCTGTTGCCTGGGCGCTCTCTTCTTTGCAAAAGAGTCTGCTGCTCCACACTTTGAACCGTGGAAAGGCGCCGGGCTCTGCTAAGATTTCCCCCGGCGCTTCGTTTGCCCTGGGCCAAAGCGAGCCTTCACAATAGCTGAACGCTAACACTGCATACTCGTTCCACTTCCAGAACAGGGCTACCGCGAGGCAGTTCTCCGGGAGAAAACGGCCCTTCGCGAAGGGCAGATCTGCCGAGCTCACTGCGGGAAAGCGAAAGCAAAGGACGCTTTTCTCCCTCTAACCGCTTTCGTCAGAGGAATGGGGGAAGTCACAGTGTTCTTTCTCTCACTGAGATACACACAATCTGACGTTGCCTCTGAGCTCCGTCGCTGGCAAAGAACTAAAACTGACATACATTCCTGTGGGGAAACACAGGGCTTTGCTAGGATTTCTCCAGGCAGTCTGTTTTCCCTGGGCCTCGCTGTAGCAACACTATCTCGCCAGGGCAACACTGCATGGGATTTCCTCTGCCAGGAGAGAGCTGCTGCTTTGTAGTTTGTGCTGGGAAACCTTGCTTTGGCAAGTGCCAATTGACCGCATTCAGGCAGAAAGAAAAGAGAATGGCAAGAGGCCTTTTCTCGCCGGCTGCTCTGCCAAGCCCTTCCAGCTAAAACTATGCCGTTGCTCCTCTGGAAGGATCCCTGCACCGCGACGTAGTTTTTCAGAAGAAGCCTTGCGTTTGCAAGAGCAAAGGAGGAATTCGTTGCAGGAAAGAGGAAGGAAAGAAAGTTTCTCTCCCTCTGCCTGCTTTGCTCAGAGGACTGGATGAAGTTAGGAAGTTCTCCCTTTCACTGAGAAACGTGCAGGCTGCTGTTGCCTGGGCGCTCTCTTCTTTGCAAAAGAGTCTGCTGTTCCACGCTTTGAACCGTGGAAAGGCGCCGGGCTCTGCTAAGATTTCCCCCGGCGCTTCGTTTGCCCTGGGCCAAAGCGAGCCTTCACAATAGCTGAAGGCTAACACTGCATACTCGTTCCACTTCCAGAACAGGGCTACCGCGAGGCACTTCTCCGGGGGAAAACGGCCCTTCGCGAAGGGCAGATCTGCCGAGCTCACTGCAGGAAAGCGAAAGCAAAGGACGCTTTTCTCCCTCTAACCGCTTTCGTCAGAGGAACGGGGGAAGTCACAGTGTTCTTTCTCTCACTGAGATACACACAATCTGACGTTGCCTCTGAGCTCCGTCGCTGGCAAAGAACTAAAACTGACATACATTCCTGTGGGGAAACACAGGGCTTTGCTAGGATTTCTCCAGGCAGTCTGTTTTCCCTGGGCCTCGCTGTAGCAACACTATCTCGCCAGGGCAACACTGCATGGGATTTCCTCTGCCAGGAGAGAGCTGCTGCTTTGTAGTTTGTGCTGGGAAACCTTGCTTTGGCAAGTGCCAATTGACCGCATTCAGGCAGAAAGAAAAGAGAATGGCAAGAGGCCTTTTCTCGCCGGCTGCTCTGCCAAGCCCTTCCAGCTAAAACTATGCCGTTGCTCCTCTGGAAGGATCCCTGCACCGCGACGTAGTTTTTCAGAAGAAGCCTTGCATTTGCAAGAGCAAAGGAGGAATTCGTTGCAGGAAAGAGGAAGGAAAGAAAGTTTCTCTCCCTCTGCCTGCTTTGCTCAGAGGACTGGATGAAGTTAGGAAGTTCTCCCTTTCACTGAGAAACGTGCAGGCTGCTGTTGCCTGGGCGCTCTCTTCTTTGCAAAAGAGTCTGCTGCTCCACACTTTGAACCGTGGAAAGGCGCCGGGCTCTGCTAAGATTTCCCCCGGCGCTTCGTTTGCCCTGGGCCAAAGCGAGCCTTCACAATAGCTGAACGCTAACACTGCATACTCGTTCCACTTCCAGAACAGGGCTACCGCGAGGCAGTTCTCCGGGAGAAAACGGCCCTTCGCGAAGGGC
Organism: Loxodonta africana; assembly: GCF_030014295.1. Taxonomy (NCBI): domain Eukaryota; kingdom Metazoa; phylum Chordata; class Mammalia; order Proboscidea; family Elephantidae; genus Loxodonta; species Loxodonta africana. The sequence goes on from NW_026975477.1 coordinate 37,293, forward strand.
AGATCTGCCGAGCTCACTGCGGGAAAGCGAAAGCAAAGGACGCTTTTCTCCCTCTAACCGCTTTCGTCAGAGGAATGGGGGAAGTCACAGTGTTCTTTCTCTCACTGAGATACACACAATCTGACGTTGCCTCTGAGCTCCGTCGCTGGCAAAGAACTAAAACTGACATACATTCCTGTGGGGAAACACAGGGCTTTGCTAGGATTTCTCCAGGCAGTCTGTTTTCCCTGGGCCTCGCTGTAGCAACACTATCTCGCCAGGGCAACACTGCATGGGATTTCCTCTGCCAGGAGAGAGCTGCTGCTTTGTAGTTTGTGCTGGGAAACCTTGCTTTGGCAAGTGCCAATTGACCGCATTCAGGCAGAAAGAAAAGAGAATGGCAAGAGGCCTTTTCTCGCCGGCTGCTCTGCCAAGCCCTTCCAGCTAAAACTATGCCGTTGCTCCTCTGGAAGGATCCCTGCACCGCGACGTAGTTTTTCAGAAGAAGCCTTGCGTTTGCAAGAGCAAAGGAGGAATTCGTTGCAGGAAAGAGGAAGGAAAGAAAGTTTCTCTCCCTCTGCCTGCTTTGCTCAGAGGACTGGATGAAGTTAGGAAGTTCTCCCTTTCACTGAGAAACGTGCAGGCTGCTGTTGCCTGGGCGCTCTCTTCTTTGCAAAAGAGTCTGCTGTTCCACGCTTTGAACCGTGGAAAGGCGCCGGGCTCTGCTAAGATTTCCCCCGGCGCTTCGTTTGCCCTGGGCCAAAGCGAGCCTTCACAATAGCTGAAGGCTAACACTGCATACTCGTTCCACTTCCAGAACAGGGCTACCGCGAGGCAGTTCTCCGGGGGAAAACGGCCCTTCGCGAAGGGCAGATCTGCCGAGCTCACTGCAGGAAAGCGAAAGCAAAGGACGCTTTTCTCCCTCTAACCGCTTTCGTCAGAGGAACGGGGGAAGTCACAGTGTTCTTTCTCTCACTGAGATACACACAATCTGACGTTGCCTCTGAGCTCCGTCGCTGGCAAAGAACTGAAACTGACATACATTCCTGTGGGGAAACACAGGGCTTTGCTAGGATTTCTCCAGGCAGTCTGTTTTCCCTGGGCCTCGCTGTAGCAACACTATCTCGCCAGGGCAACACTGCATGGGATTTCCTCTGCCAGGAGAGAGCTGCTGCTTTGTAGGTTGTGCTGGGAAATCTTGCTTTGGCAAGTGCCAATTGACCGCATTCAGGCAGAAAGAAAAGAGAATGGCAAGAGGCCTTTTCTCGCCGGCTGCTCTGCCAAGCCCTTCCAGCTAAAACTATGCCGTTGCTCCTCTGGAAGGATCCCTGCACCGCGATGTAGTTTTTCAGAAGAAGCCTTGCGTTTGCAAGAGCAAAGGAGGAATTCGTTGCAGGAAAGAGGAAGGAAAGAAAGTTTCTCTCCCTCTGCCTGCTTTGCTCAGAGGACTGGATGAAGTTAGGAAGTTCTCCCTTTCACTGAGAAACGTGCAGGCTGCTGTTGCCTGGGCGCTCTCTTCTTTGCAAAAGAGTCTGCTGTTCCACGCTTTGAACCGTGGAAAGTCGCCGGGCTCTGCTAAGATTTCCCCCGGCGCTTCGTTTGCCCTGGGCCAAAGCGAGCCTTCACAATAGCTGAACGCTAACACTGCATACTCGTTCCACTTCCAGAACAGGGCTACCGCGATGCAGTTCTCCGGGGGAAAACGGCCCTTCACGAAGGGCAGATCTGCCGAGCTCACTGCGGGAAAGCGAAAGCAAAGGACGCTTTTCTCCCTCTAACCGCTTTCGTCAGAGGAACGGGGGAAGTCACAGTGTTCTTTCTCTCACTGAGATACACAAAATCTGACGTTGCCTCTGAGCTCCGTCGCTGGCAAAGAACTGAAACTGACATACATTCCTGTGGGGAAACACAGGGCTTTGCTAGGATTTCTCCAGGCAGTCTGTTTTCCCTGGGCCTCGCTGTAGCAACACTATCTCGCCAGGGCAACACTGCATGGGATTTCCTCTGCCAGGAGAGAGCTGCTGCTTTGTCGGTTGTGCTGGGAAATCTTGCTTTGGCAAGTGCCAATTGACCGCATTCAGGCAGAAAGGAAAGAGAATGGCAAGAGGCCTTTTCTCGCCGGCTGCTCTGCCAAGCCCTTCCAGCTAAAACTATGCCGTTGCTCCTCTGGAAGGATCCCTGCACCGCGACGTAGTTTTTCAGAAGAAGCCTTGCGTTTGCAAGAGCAAAGGAGGAATTCGTTGCAGGAAAGAGGAAGGAAAGAAAGTTTCTCTCCCTCTGCCTGCTTTGCTCAGAGGACTGGATGAAGTTAGGAAGTTCTCCCTTTCACTGAGAAACGTGCAGGCTGCTGTTGCCTGGGCGCTCTCTTCTTTGCAAAAGAGTCTGCTGTTCCACGCTTTGAACCGTGGAAAGGCGCCGGGCTCTGCTAAGATTTCCCCCGGCGCTTCGTTTGCCCTGGGCCAAAGCGAGCCTTCACAATAGCTGAACGCTAACACTGCATACTCGTTCCACTTCCAGAACAGGGCTACCGCGAGGCAGTTCTCCGGGGGAAAACGGCCCTTCGCGAAGGGCAGATCTGCCGAGCTCACTGCGGGAAAGCGAAAGCAAAGGACGCTTTTCTCCCTCTAACCGCTTTCGTCAGAGGAACGGGGGAAGTCACAGTGTTCTTTCTCTCACTGAGATACACACAATCTGACGTTGCCTCTGAGCTCCGTCGCTGGCAAAGAACTGAAACTGACATACATTCCTGTGGGGAAACACAGGGCTTTGCTAGGATTTCTCCAGGCAGTCTGTTTTCCCTGGGCCTCGCTGTAGCAACACTATCTCGCCAGGGCAACACTGCATGGGATTTCCTCTGCCAGGAGAGAGCTGCTGCTTTGTAGGTTGTGCTGGGAAATCTTGCTTTGGCAAGTGCCAATTGACCGCATTCAGGCAGAAAGAAAAGAGAATGGCAAGAGGCCTTTTCTCGCCGGCTGCTCTGCCAAGCCCTTCCAGCTAAAACTATGCCGTTGCTCCTCTGGAAGGATCCCTGCACCGCGACGTAGTTTTTCAGAAGAAGCCTTGCGTTTGCAAGAGCAAAGGAGGAATTCGTTGCAGGAAAGAGGAAGGAAAGAAAGTTTCTCTCCCTCTGCCTGCTTTGCTCAGAGGACTGGATGAAGTTAGGAAGTTCTCCCTTTCACTGAGAAACGTGCAGGCTGCTGTTGCCTGGGCGCTCTCTTCTTTGCAAAAGAGTCTGCTGTTCCACGCTTTGAACCGTGGAAAGGCGCCGGGCTCTGCTAAGATTTCCCCCGGCGCTTCGTTTGCCCTGGGCCAAAGCGAGCCTTCACAATAGCTGAACGCTAACACTGCATACTCGTTCCACTTCCAGAACAGGGCTACCGCGAGGCAGTTCTCCGGGGGAAAACGGCCCTTCGCGAAGGGCAGATCTGCCGAGCTCACTGCGGGAAAGCGAAAGCAAAGGACGCTTTTCTCCCTCTAACCGCTTTCGTCAGAGGAACAGGGGAAGTCACAGTGTTCTTTCTCTCACTGAGATACACACAATCTGACGTTGCCTCTGAGCTCCGTCGCTGGCAAAGAACTAAAACTGACATACATTCCTGTGGGGAAACACAGGGCTTTGCTAGGATTTCTCCAGGCAGTCTGTTTTCCCTGGGCCTCGCTGTAGCAACACTATCTCGCCAGGGCAACACTGCATGGGATTTCCTCTGCCAGGAGAGAGCTGCTGCTTTGTAGTTTGTGCTGGGAAACCTTGCTTTGGCAAGTGCCAATTGACCGCATTCAGGCAGAAAGAAAAGAGAATGGCAAGAGGCCTTTTCTCGCCGGCTGCTCTGCCAAGCCCTTCCAGCTAAAACTATGCCGTTGCTCCTCTGGAAGGATCCCTGCACCGCGACGTAGTTTTTCAGAAGAAGCCTTGCGTTTGCAAGAGCAAAGGAGGAATTCGTTGCAGGAAAGAGGAAGGAAAGAAAGTTTCTCTCCCTCTGCCTGCTTTGCTCAGAGGACTGGATGAAGTTAGGAAGTTCTCCCTTTCACTGAGAAACGTGCAGGCTGCTGTTGCCTGGGCGCTCTCTTCTTTGCAAAAGAGTCTGCTGTTCCACGCTTTGAACCGTGGAAAGTCGCCGGGCTCTGCTAAGATTTCCCCCGGCGCTTCGTTTGCCCTGGGCCAAAGCGAGCCTTCACAATAGCTGAACGCTAACACTGCATACTCGTTCCACTTCCAGAACAGGGCTACCGCGAGGCACTTCTCCGGGGGAAAACGGCCCTTCGCGAAGGGCAGATCTGCCGAGCTCACTGCGGGAAAGCGAAAGCAAAGGACGCTTTTCTCCCTCTAACCGCTTTCGTCAGAGGAACGGGGGAAGTCACAGTGTTCTTTCTCTCACTGAGATACACACAATCTGACGTTGCCTCTGAGCTCCGTCGCTGGCAAAGAACTAAAACTGACATACATTCCTGTGGGGAAACACAGGGCTTTGCTAGGATTTCTCCAGGCAGTCTGTTTTCCCTGGGCCTCGCTGTAGCAACACTATCTCGCCAGGGCAACACTGCATGGGATTTCCTCTGCCAGGAGAGAGCTGCTGCTTTGTAGTTTGTGCTGGGAAACCTTGCTTTGGCAAGTGCCAATTGACCGCATTCAGGCAGAAAGAAAAGAGAATGGCAAGAGGCCTTTTCTCGCCGGCTGCTCTGCCAAGCCCTTCCAGCTAAAACTATGCCGTTGCTCCTCTGGAAGGATCCCTGCACCGCGACGTAGTTTTTCAGAAGAAGCCTTGCGTTTGCAAGAGCAAAGGAGGAATTCGTTGCAGGAAAGAGGAAGGAAAGAAAGTTTCTCTCCCTCTGCCTGCTTTGCTCAGAGGACTGGATGAAGTTAGGAAGTTCTCCCTTTCACTGAGAAACGTGCAGGCTGCTGTTGCCTGGGCGCTCTCTTCTTTGCAAAAGAGTCTGCTGTTCCACGCTTTGAACCGTGGAAAGGCGCCGGGCTCTGCTAAGATTTCCCCCGGCGCTTCGTTTGCCCTGGGCCAAAGCGAGCCTTCACAATAGCTGAACGCTAACACTGCATACTCGTTCCACTTCCAGAACAGGGCTACCGCGAGGCAGTTCTCCGGGGGAAAACGGCCCTTCGCGAAGGGCAGATCTGCCGAGCTCACTGCGGGAAAGCGAAAGCAAAGGACGCTTTTCTCCCTCTAACCGCTTTCGTCAGAGGAACGGGGGAAGTCACAGTGTTCTTTCTCTCACTGAGATACACACAATCTGACGTTGCCTCTGAGCTCCGTCGCTGGCAAAGAACTGAAACTGACATACATTCCTGTGGGGAAACACAGGGCTTTGCTAGGATTTCTCCAGGCAGTCTGTTTTCCCTGGGCCTCGCTGTAGCAACACTATCTCGCCAGGGCAACACTGCATGGGATTTCCTCTGCCAGGAGAGAGCTGCTGCTTTGTAGTTTGTGCTGGGAAACCTTGCTTTGGCAAGTGCCAATTGACCGCATTCAGGCAGAAAGAAAAGAGAATGGCAAGAGGCCTTTTCTCGCCGGCTGCTCTGCCAAGCCCTTCCAGCTAAAACTATGCCGTTGCTCCTCTGGAAGGATCCCTGCACCGCGACGTAGTTTTTCAGAAGAAGCCTTGCGTTTGCAAGAGCAAATGAGGAATTCGTTGCAGGAAAGAGGAAGGAAAGAAAGTTTCTCTCCCTCTGCCTGCTTTGCTCAGAGGACTGGATGAAGTTAGGAAGTTCTCCCTTTCACTGAGAAACGTGCAGGCTGCTGTTGCCTGGGCGCTCTCTTCTTTGCAAAAGAGTCTGCTGTTCCACGCTTTGAACCGTGGAAAGGCGCCGGGCTCTGCTAAGATTTCCCCCGGCGCTTCGTTTGCCCTGGGCCAAAGCGAGCCTTCACAATAGCTGAACGCTAACACTGCATACTCGTTCCACTTCCAGAACAGGGCTACCGCGAGGCAGTTCTCCGGGGGAAAACGGCCCTTCGCGAAGGGCAGATCTGCCGAGCTCACTGCGGGAAAGCGAAAGCAAAGGACGCTTTTCTCCCTCTAACCGCTTTCGTCAGAGGAACGGGGGAAGTCACAGTGTTCTTTCTCTCACTGAGATACACACAATCTGACGTTGCCTCTGAGCTCCGTCGCTGGCAAAGAACTGAAACTGACATACATTCCTGTGGGGAAACACAGGGCTTTGCTAGGATTTCTCCAGGCAGTCTGTTTTCCCTGGGCCTCGCTGTAGCAACACTATCTCGCCAGAGCAACACTGCATGGGATTTCCTCTGCCAGGAGAGAGCTGCTGCTTTGTAGGTTGTGCTGGGAAATCTTGCTTTGGCAAGTGCCAATTGACCGCATTCAGGCAGAAAGAAAAGAGAATGGCAAGAGGCCTTTTCTCGCCGGCTGCTCTGCCAAGCCCTTCCAGCTAAAACTATGCCGTTGCTCCTCTGGAAGGATCCCTGCACCGCGACGTAGTTTTTCAGAAGAAGCCTTGCGTTTGCAAGAGCAAATGAGGAATTCGTTGCAGGAAAGAGGAAGGAAAGAAAGTTTCTCTCCCTCTGCCTGCTTTGCTCAGAGGACTGGATGAAGTTAGGAAGTTCTCCCTTTCACCGAGAAACGTGCAGGCTGCTGTTGCCTGGGCGCTCTCTTCTTTGCAAAAGAGTCTGCTGTTCCACGCTTTGAACCGTGGAAAGGCGCCGGGCTCTGCTAAGATTTCCCCCGGCGCTTCGTTTGCCCTGGGCCAAAGCGAGCCTTCACAATAGCTGAACGCTAACACTGCATACTCGTTCCACTTCCAGAACAGGGCTACCGCGAGGCAGTTCTCCGGGGGAAAACGGCCCTTCGCGAAGGGCAGATCTGCCGAGCTCACTGCGGGAAAGCGAAAGCAAAGGACGCTTTTCTCCCTCTAACCGCTTTCGTCAGAGGAACGGGGGAAGTCACAGTGTTCTTTCTCTCACTGAGATACACACAATCTGACGTTGCCTCTGAGCTCCGTCGCTGGCAAAGAACTGAAACTGACATACATTCCTGTGGGGAAACACAGGGCTTTGCTAGGATTTCTCCAGGCAGTCTGTTTTCCCTGGGCCTCGCTGTAGCAACACTATCTCGCCAGGGCAACACTGCATGGGATTTCCTCTGCCAGGAGAGAGCTGCTGCTTTGTAGTTTGTGCTGGGAAACCTTGCTTTGGCAAGTGCCAATTGACCGCATTCAGGCAGAAAGAAAAGAGAATGGCAAGAGGCCTTTTCTCGCCGGCTGCTCTGCCAAGCCCTTCCAGCTAAAACTATGCCGTTGCTCCTCTGGAAGGATCCCTGCACCGCGACGTAGTTTTTCAGAAGAAGCCTTGCGTTTGCAAGAGCAAAGGAGGAATTCGTTGCAGGAAAGAGGAAGGAAAGAAAGTTTCTCTCCCTCTGCCTGCTTTGCTCAGAGGACTGGATGAAGTTAGGAAGTTCTCCCTTTCACTGAGAAACGTGCAGGCTGCTGTTGCCTGGGCGCTCTCTTCTTTGCAAAAGAGTCTGCTGTTCCACGCTTTGAACCGTGGAAAGTCGCCGGGCTCTGCTAAGATTTCCCCCGGCGCTTCGTTTGCCCTGGGCCAAAGCGAGCCTTCACAATAGCTGAACGCTAACACTGCATACTCGTTCCACTTCCAGAACAGGGCTACCGCGAGGCAGTTCTCCGGGGGAAAACGGCCCTTCGCGAAGGGCAGATCTGCCGAGCTCACTGCGGGAAAGCGAAAGCAAAGGACGCTTTTCTCCCTCTAACCGCTTTCGTCAGAGGAACGGGGGAAGTCACAGTGTTCTTTCTCTCACTGAGATACACACAATCTGACGTTGCCTCTGAGCTCCGTCGCTGGCAAAGAACTGAAACTGACATACATTCCTGTGGGGAAACACAGGGCTTTGCTAGGATTTCTCCAGGCAGTCTGTTTTCCCTGGGCCTCGCTGTAGCAACACTATCTCGCCAGGGCAACACTGCATGGGATTTCCTCTGCCAGGAGAGAGCTGCTGCTTTGTAGGTTGTGCTGGGAAACCTTGCCCTGGCAAATGCCAAGAGACCGCATTCAGGCAGAAAGAAAAGAGAATGGCAAGAGGCCTTTTCTCGCCGGCTGCTCTGCCAAGCCCTTCCAGCTAAAACTATGCCGTTGCTCCTCTGGAAGGATCCCTGCACCGCGACGTAGTTTTTCAGAAGAAGCCTTGCGTTTGCAAGAGCAAAGGAGGAATTCCTTGCAGGAAAGAGGAAGGAAAGAAAGTTTCTCTCCCTCTGCCTGCTTTGCTCAGAGGACTGGATGAAGTTAGGAAGTTCTCCCTTTCACTGAGAAACGTGCAGGCTGCTGTTGCCTGGGCGCTCTCTTCTTTGCAAAAGAGTCTGCTGTTCCACGCTTTGAACCGTGGAAAGGCGCCGGGCTCTGCTAAGATTTCCCCCGGCGCTTCGTTTGCCCTGGGCCAAAGCGAGCCTTCACAATAGCTGAAGGCTAACACTGCATACTCGTTCCACTTCCAGAACAGGGCTACCGCGAGGCACTTCTCCGGGGGAAAACGGCCCTTCGCGAAGGGCAGATCTGCCGAGCTCACTGCAGGAAAGCGAAAGCAAAGGACGCTTTTCTCCCTCTAACCGCTTTCGTCAGAGGAACGGGGGAAGTCACAGTGTTCTTTCTCTCACTGAGATACACACAATCTGACGTTGCCTCTGAGCTCCGTCGCTGGCAAAGAACTAAAACTGACATACATTCCTGTGGGGAAACACAGGGCTTTGCTAGGATTTCTCCAGGCAGTCTGTTTTCCCTGGGCCTCGCTGTAGCAACACTATCTCGCCAGGGCAACACTGCATGGGATTTCCTCTGCCAGGAGAGAGCTGCTGCTTTGTAGTTTGTGCTGGGAAACCTTGCTTTGGCAAGTGCCAATTGACCGCATTCAGGCAGAAAGAAAAGAGAATGGCAAGAGGCCTTTTCTCGCCGGCTGCTCTGCCAAGCCCTTCCAGCTAAAACTATGCCGTTGCTCCTCTGGAAGGATCCCTGCACCGCGACGTAGTTTTTCAGAAGAAGCCTTGCATTTGCAAGAGCAAAGGAGGAATTCGTTGCAGGAAAGAGGAAGGAAAGAAAGTTTCTCTCCCTCTGCCTGCTTTGCTCAGAGGACTGGATGAAGTTAGGAAGTTCTCCCTTTCACTGAGAAACGTGCAGGCTGCTGTTGCCTGGGCGCTCTCTTCTTTGCAAAAGAGTCTGCTGCTCCACACTTTGAACCGTGGAAAGGCGCCGGGCTCTGCTAAGATTTCCCCCGGCGCTTCGTTTGCCCTGGGCCAAAGCGAGCCTTCACAATAGCTGAACGCTAACACTGCATACTCGTTCCACTTCCAGAACAGGGCTACCGCGAGGCAGTTCTCCGGGAGAAAACGGCCCTTCGCGAAGGGCAGATCTGCCGAGCTCACTGCGGGAAAGCGAAAGCAAAGGACGCTTTTCTCCCTCTAACCGCTTTCGTCAGAGGAATGGGGGAAGTCACAGTGTTCTTTCTCTCACTGAGATACACACAATCTGACGTTGCCTCTGAGCTCCGTCGCTGGCAAAGAACTAAAACTGACATACATTCCTGTGGGGAAACACAGGGCTTTGCTAGGATTTCTCCAGGCAGTCTGTTTTCCCTGGGCCTCGCTGTAGCAACACTATCTCGCCAGGGCAACACTGCATGGGATTTCCTCTGCCAGGAGAGAGCTGCTGCTTTGTAGTTTGTGCTGGGAAACCTTGCTTTGGCAAGTGCCAATTGACCGCATTCAGGCAGAAAGAAAAGAGAATGGCAAGAGGCCTTTTCTCGCCGGCTGCTCTGCCAAGCCCTTCCAGCTAAAACTATGCCGTTGCTCCTCTGGAAGGATCCCTGCACCGCGACGTAGTTTTTCAGAAGAAGCCTTGCGTTTGCAAGAGCAAAGGAGGAATTCGTTGCAGGAAAGAGGAAGGAAAGAAAGTTTCTCTCCCTCTGCCTGCTTTGCTCAGAGGACTGGATGAAGTTAGGAAGTTCTCCCTTTCACTGAGAAACGTGCAGGCTGCTGTTGCCTGGGCGCTCTCTTCTTTGCAAAAGAGTCTGCTGTTCCACGCTTTGAACCGTGGAAAGGCGCCGGGCTCTGCTAAGATTTCCCCCGGCGCTTCGTTTGCCCTGGGCCAAAGCGAGCCTTCACAATAGCTGAAGGCTAACACTGCATACTCGTTCCACTTCCAGAACAGGGCTACCGCGAGGCAGTTCTCCGGGGGAAAACGGCCCTTCGCGAAGGGCAGATCTGCCGAGCTCACTGCAGGAAAGCGAAAGCAAAGGACGCTTTTCTCCCTCTAACCGCTTTCGTCAGAGGAACGGGGGAAGTCACAGTGTTCTTTCTCTCACTGAGATACACACAATCTGACGTTGCCTCTGAGCTCCGTCGCTGGCAAAGAACTGAAACTGACATACATTCCTGTGGGGAAACACAGGGCTTTGCTAGGATTTCTCCAGGCAGTCTGTTTTCCCTGGGCCTCGCTGTAGCAACACTATCTCGCCAGGGCAACACTGCATGGGATTTCCTCTGCCAGGAGAGAGCTGCTGCTTTGTAGGTTGTGCTGGGAAATCTTGCTTTGGCAAGTGCCAATTGACCGCATTCAGGCAGAAAGAAAAGAGAATGGCAAGAGGCCTTTTCTCGCCGGCTGCTCTGCCAAGCCCTTCCAGCTAAAACTATGCCGTTGCTCCTCTGGAAGGATCCCTGCACCGCGATGTAGTTTTTCAGAAGAAGCCTTGCGTTTGCAAGAGCAAAGGAGGAATTCGTTGCAGGAAAGAGGAAGGAAAGAAAGTTTCTCTCCCTCTGCCTGCTTTGCTCAGAGGACTGGATGAAGTTAGGAAGTTCTCCCTTTCACTGAGAAACGTGCAGGCTGCTGTTGCCTGGGCGCTCTCTTCTTTGCAAAAGAGTCTGCTGTTCCACGCTTTGAACCGTGGAAAGTCGCCGGGCTCTGCTAAGATTTCCCCCGGCGCTTCGTTTGCCCTGGGCCAAAGCGAGCCTTCACAATAGCTGAACGCTAACACTGCATACTCGTTCCACTTCCAGAACAGGGCTACCGCGATGCAGTTCTCCGGGGGAAAACGGCCCTTCACGAAGGGCAGATCTGCCGAGCTCACTGCGGGAAAGCGAAAGCAAAGGACGCTTTTCTCCCTCTAACCGCTTTCGTCAGAGGAACGGGGGAAGTCACAGTGTTCTTTCTCTCACTGAGATACACAAAATCTGACGTTGCCTCTGAGCTCCGTCGCTGGCAAAGAACTGAAACTGACATACATTCCTGTGGGGAAACACAGGGCTTTGCTAGGATTTCTCCAGGCAGTCTGTTTTCCCTGGGCCTCGCTGTAGCAACACTATCTCGCCAGGGCAACACTGCATGGGATTTCCTCTGCCAGGAGAGAGCTGCTGCTTTGTCGGTTGTGCTGGGAAATCTTGCTTTGGCAAGTGCCAATTGACCGCATTCAGGCAGAAAGGAAAGAGAATGGCAAGAGGCCTTTTCTCGCCGGCTGCTCTGCCAAGCCCTTCCAGCTAAAACTATGCCGTTGCTCCTCTGGAAGGATCCCTGCACCGCGACGTAGTTTTTCAGAAGAAGCCTTGCGTTTGCAAGAGCAAAGGAGGAATTCGTTGCAGGAAAGAGGAAGGAAAGAAAGTTTCTCTCCCTCTGCCTGCTTTGCTCAGAGGACTGGATGAAGTTAGGAAGTTCTCCCTTTCACTGAGAAACGTGCAGGCTGCTGTTGCCTGGGCGCTCTCTTCTTTGCAAAAGAGTCTGCTGTTCCACGCTTTGAACCGTGGAAAGGCGCCGGGCTCTGCTAAGATTTCCCCCGGCGCTTCGTTTGCCCTGGGCCAAAGCGAGCCTTCACAATAGCTGAACGCTAACACTGCATACTCGTTCCACTTCCAGAACAGGGCTACCGCGAGGCAGTTCTCCGGGGGAAAACGGCCCTTCGCGAAGGGCAGATCTGCCGAGCTCACTGCGGGAAAGCGAAAGCAAAGGACGCTTTTCTCCCTCTAACCGCTTTCGTCAGAGGAACGGGGGAAGTCACAGTGTTCTTTCTCTCACTGAGATACACACAATCTGACGTTGCCTCTGAGCTCCGTCGCTGGCAAAGAACTGAAACTGACATACATTCCTGTGGGGAAACACAGGGCTTTGCTAGGATTTCTCCAGGCAGTCTGTTTTCCCTGGGCCTCGCTGTAGCAACACTATCTCGCCAGGGCAACACTGCATGGGATTTCCTCTGCCAGGAGAGAGCTGCTGCTTTGTAGGTTGTGCTGGGAAATCTTGCTTTGGCAAGTGCCAATTGACCGCATTCAGGCAGAAAGAAAAGAGAATGGCAAGAGGCCTTTTCTCGCCGGCTGCTCTGCCAAGCCCTTCCAGCTAAAACTATGCCGTTGCTCCTCTGGAAGGATCCCTGCACCGCGACGTAGTTTTTCAGAAGAAGCCTTGCGTTTGCAAGAGCAAAGGAGGAATTCGTTGCAGGAAAGAGGAAGGAAAGAAAGTTTCTCTCCCTCTGCCTGCTTTGCTCAGAGGACTGGATGAAGTTAGGAAGTTCTCCCTTTCACTGAGAAACGTGCAGGCTGCTGTTGCCTGGGCGCTCTCTTCTTTGCAAAAGAGTCTGCTGTTCCACGCTTTGAACCGTGGAAAGGCGCCGGGCTCTGCTAAGATTTCCCCCGGCGCTTCGTTTGCCCTGGGCCAAAGCGAGCCTTCACAATAGCTGAACGCTAACACTGCATACTCGTTCCACTTCCAGAACAGGGCTACCGCGAGGCAGTTCTCCGGGGGAAAACGGCCCTTCGCGAAGGGCAGATCTGCCGAGCTCACTGCGGGAAAGCGAAAGCAAAGGACGCTTTTCTCCCTCTAACCGCTTTCGTCAGAGGAACAGGGGAAGTCACAGTGTTCTTTCTCTCACTGAGATACACACAATCTGACGTTGCCTCTGAGCTCCGTCGCTGGCAAAGAACTAAAACTGACATACATTCCTGTGGGGAAACACAGGGCTTTGCTAGGATTTCTCCAGGCAGTCTGTTTTCCCTGGGCCTCGCTGTAGCAACACTATCTCGCCAGGGCAACACTGCATGGGATTTCCTCTGCCAGGAGAGAGCTGCTGCTTTGTAGTTTGTGCTGGGAAACCTTGCTTTGGCAAGTGCCAATTGACCGCATTCAGGCAGAAAGAAAAGAGAATGGCAAGAGGCCTTTTCTCGCCGGCTGCTCTGCCAAGCCCTTCCAGCTAAAACTATGCCGTTGCTCCTCTGGAAGGATCCCTGCACCGCGATGTAGTTTTTCAGAAGAAGCCTTGCGTTTGCAAGAGCAAAGGAGGAATTCGTTGCAGGAAAGAGGAAGGAAAGAAAGTTTCTCTCCCTCTGCCTGCTTTGCTCAGAGGACTGGATGAAGTTAGGAAGTTCTCCCTTTCACTGAGAAACGTGCAGGCTGCTGTTGCCTGGGCGCTCTCTTCTTTGCAAAAGAGTCTGCTGTTCCACGCTTTGAACCGTGGAAAGTCGCCGGGCTCTGCTAAGATTTCCCCCGGCGCTTCGTTTGCCCTGGGCCAAAGCGAGCCTTCACAATAGCTGAACGCTAACACTGCATACTCGTTCCACTTCCAGAACAGGGCTACCGCGAGGCACTTCTCCGGGGGAAAACGGCCCTTCGCGAAGGGCAGATCTGCCGAGCTCACTGCGGGAAAGCGAAAGCAAAGGACGCTTTTCTCCCTCTAACCGCTTTCGTCAGAGGAACGGGGGAAGTCACAGTGTTCTTTCTCTCACTGAGATACACACAATCTGACGTTGCCTCTGAGCTCCGTCGCTGGCAAAGAACTAAAACTGACATACATTCCTGTGGGGAAACACAGGGCTTTGCTAGGATTTCTCCAGGCAGTCTGTTTTCCCTGGGCCTCGCTGTAGCAACACTATCTCGCCAGGGCAACACTGCATGGGATTTCCTCTGCCAGGAGAGAGCTGCTGCTTTGTAGTTTGTGCTGGGAAACCTTGCTTTGGCAAGTGCCAATTGACCGCATTCAGGCAGAAAGAAAAGAGAATGGCAAGAGGCCTTTTCTCGCCGGCTGCTCTGCCAAGCCCTTCCAGCTAAAACTATGCCGTTGCTCCTCTGGAAGGATCCCTGCACCGCGACGTAGTTTTTCAGAAGAAGCCTTGCGTTTGCAAGAGCAAAGGAGGAATTCGTTGCAGGAAAGAGGAAGGAAAGAAAGTTTCTCTCCCTCTGCCTGCTTTGCTCAGAGGACTGGATGAAGTTAGGAAGTTCTCCCTTTCACTGAGAAACGTGCAGGCTGCTGTTGCCTGGGCGCTCTCTTCTTTGCAAAAGAGTCTGCTGTTCCACGCTTTGAACCGTGGAAAGGCGCCGGGCTCTGCTAAGATTTCCCCCGGCGCTTCGTTTGCCCTGGGCCAAAGCGAGCCTTCACAATAGCTGAACGCTAACACTGCATACTCGTTCCACTTCCAGAACAGGGCTACCGCGAGGCAGTTCTCCGGGGGAAAACGGCCCTTCGCGAAGGGCAGATCTGCCGAGCTCACTGCGGGAAAGCGAAAGCAAAGGACGCTTTCTCCCTCTAACCAATACTATCTCTCTATG
>NW_026975478.1:0-51458 GCF_030014295.1 Loxodonta africana
CATTTGAAAACAGAAAACTTATATTCTAGATTTCACAGATGAAGAGGAATGTTTGGATTTTAGACTAGGAGTTGATTTAAGACTTTTGCTGTCATATGATGGGGTAAATACATCTTACATGTAGCAAGGACATGAATTTGGTTGGGGGGCAAAGGGTGGAATGTCATGGATCAAACTGTGTCTTCCCAAAATATGAGTCAACTTGGTTAGGCCATAATTCCTAGTATTGTGTGCTTGCCCTTCATTTTGTGATTGTAATTTTATGTTAAAGAGGATTAGGGTGGGATTGTAACCCCCTTACTAAGGTCACATCCCTGATCCAATGTAAAGGGAGTTTCTCCGGGGTATGGCCTACACCACCTTTTCTTTTCAAGAGATAAAATGAAAGAGAAGTAAGCAGAGAGTTGGAGATCTCATAACACCAAGAAAGCAGTGCTGGGGTTCCTGCACAGAGAAGCTCCTAGTCCAGGGGTAGATTGGTAACAAGGACCTTCCTCCAGAGATGACAGAGAGAGAAAGACTTCCACTGGAGCTGGTGCTCTGATTTTGGACTTTTAGCCTACTAGGGTATGAGAAAATAAATTTCTCTTTGTTAAAGCCATCAGCTTGTGGTATTCCTGTTACAGCAGCACTAGATGACTAAGACAGTTAAAGGTGATAAGTGCTAGTAATAAAATAGGGCAGGGCTAGGGAGCATGTGAGTGTGAATGGGAGGGAAGAGTTTCCCTGGTTGCAATTTTAAATGGGTGGTCAGGGTAACCCTTAATGAGGAAATGGATTTTGAGCAATGAATTTTAAATGGTGAGCTAATTAGTCACATCTAAATCCTAGATTCTGGGGGCCAGAGGTGGTGCTGGAATGGGCCAGGACATGGGCAGAGCTGTGAGCTCATCTCAGGGAACCATGGAGATTTCCCTCTCAATATGGCTATGCTGTGCCACCTTGAAATAGGCTATAGGATTTCAGGGCTGGCCCCAGGGAAATAGGTCATCTCCCCATCTGCGCACTGCATGGGTTTTCCCTCTGATTTTCTCCTCTTGGGCAGCAGACACCCGTTTTGAGAAGCTGGGCTAAGGGAAATGCTCTCCAAACCCCTCTATAAGGTCACCTGGTTTTTTTACTTAACCAGAAGCAGAACCTAGGTATTCTGGTCAAAGGCATGCAGGATGCCGAGTGGGCCCCAGTGGTGGTATAGACGGACTGATCCTCTTTTCTCAGTGATAGCTTCATAACACGTTCATTCAGGGGCCTGGCCCTGGACTGCTCCCTGTGTGGGAAGGACTATTCTGTGTGGTCTCTGTGATGATCCCTGATTACTTCTGAGGAGCTCGGGTTTATAGGCCATTTTAGGTGCCTCTGCTATAATCTGCCTTCTAGTGACTCTTCTCCATTGGGTTTTTGCTTTTTCTCTATTCACTGAGAGAGATCTTAACATATTCTGAATGCCTATCCTTAGGTAGTTATGTTCATTGCAAATATCCCCACCCACCCCCCCCCCCGAGTTTGTGGCATTTTTTCCCCTTTTTCAGTAAGAATGAAAACTTCATTGGTTTGAAAAATACTGAATTTAAAAAGTGCCTTTCTTGCAGGATTTTCTAAGAATTCCCATATTGTCTCTTAGTCACACTCACAGCAGAGGCCTTGGAAATGAGACATTGGGCAATATCATTCTGGACCCCAAATGAGCAGTGTTAACAGAAAAACGGGACTGAATTCCCATGTGGCCAGGAACCAGGCCTGAATGCCTTCCCCAGGGAGGCATTTCAAAGTTGTCTGGAGCAACGGGTGTGCCTCCCAGGGAATCGTGAATGAACCTCTCCACAGGCCTGCTTTGAGGGGTGCCCACTCACTTATGTACCAAGCTTAGTGCTTAAAATGTCGTCATTCTGCTTACAGTCTAG
Organism: Loxodonta africana; assembly: GCF_030014295.1. Classification (NCBI taxonomy): domain Eukaryota; kingdom Metazoa; phylum Chordata; class Mammalia; order Proboscidea; family Elephantidae; genus Loxodonta; species Loxodonta africana. The sequence continues at coordinate 1,902 of NW_026975478.1, forward strand.
GTAAGAATTAGAATGCTTCCCTGAGGGGAAAATTCTTCATATGTGCTCCATAATCAAAGCACCTCAGGACAAAGTTTAAAAGAAAAGCAAGGCACTTCCCACCAGTCCTTAACTGAGAGGGTCTTCGTGAGAATTTCGTGAGACTCACGGAAAAGGACACAGTAAATGCCGCCTTCTTTTCTCCTCAAGAAAAAAAAAAAAAAACTGGCGCTAAGATGTCAGGCATTCCACAATCTCCTCTTCTCGTCCCGTATCTAAGTTTTCTAATAAAACTAGGAACCAAGCGATCAGCTGCTGTGAGAAGAGAACCCAGGAGTATTTCCAGTCTATGTCATGTTTGAGCTTCAGTGAAACCCTGTTTCAAGTCATTAGATCGGTGGAGGAGCTGGAAGGCTGAAACTACTGGCCCTCGGACTTGCGGGAAGGACGGAGTGTGGTTGACAGGGCCTCCTGGGCTATTCTTTGCCCCAAGAGGCTTTGGAGGCTCCTTCGTGTTAAAGCAAAGGCCTTTCAGGCCTAGCCAATAAGAGCAGCGAAAGACTTTGAAAGAAGAAACGGACTCAGGAGGGGCAGGTTTGAAGCTTTTCGTCTTCAGTCAGCTTTCTGGCTTCAGGTCACCCTGGCCCCTGGCTGCCTGCAGAACCGGGCCTTTCTAACTCATCCACCTCTCTCTCCCTCCCAGCTTTCCCTCAGCACCATGGGCTGTGGCTTCTGCCAGTTATGATGGTGTCCTTTCAGTAGCTCCTTGCACCTTTCAGAGTGGGCAGGTGCTCAGGGTATAGAGCACAAACCCACAGTGTCCTTCAAAACCCAAACCTACTGCCATCAAGTCGATTCCAACTCATAGAGACCCTGTACAACACAGTAGAACTGCCCCACAGGGTTTCCAAGGCTGTAAATCTTCACAGAAGCAGACTGCCACCTCTTCTCCTGTGGAGTGGCTGGCAGGTTTGAACCACCAAACTTTTGGCTAGCCGCTGAGCACTTTAACCACTGTGCCACCAGGGCTCCTTACAGTACCCTTTGTTGTCCTTTAGCAGAAACACTGCTGAGAGGACATGAGGCCTGACTGATCCTGAGGCTCAGATGGGGAGAACCCGAGGAGTGGGTGGGAGTATTGACTTCAGAAAATCTCAGCTTCCTCAGGGTCAGGTCCCTGGGGTCAAGCCCGAGTGTTGGAAAACTGAAGTGGTTCTGAACCTCAGTGTGTTGAATGTCTAGTACACAGGCCTGGGCAGTCCCTGGAGGATTCTCAGACCTTATTCTGGCCAGCACTGGGGAAACCCTCACGGGGCGACGAAAGCAGCAATATTCCTGGGGATCTTTATTCCAGGATCTGAACTCAGTTTGTACAGTCTTGGGAGGTGGAAGATGAGAAAGTTAGGGACCAGGCAGAGTGTCAAAAGAGGAGGCTCATTTCACGTCCTTTGGATTCTTGTTTCATTCCCCCCCTCCCGCCTTTTTTTTAGCAACTAGGGCTCCAAACAGGCATTTATTGTTTCGAGCTCATTTTGTTAACTCTGTCTGAGCAGAGAACAGTCTGCTCACAGCTAGTGATGAGAATGGGGGAAACAAATTCCCTAGCCCACACCAGGGCAGGCTTTGCTGCAGGAAATCCTTGCAGCTTAGCTCTGCTATCTTCTTCTGTCTCCCCTAGACTGAGCAAAGCAGAGGGGTGTGTGGAAAACCTGCCACAGCCATTCTCAGTAGGGGCCTGCTCACAGCTGACCTCTAAAATAAAGCCTTCCATTGTATCAGGACCAGAATTGCCTGAAGAGCTTCTTAGAAGTGTAGATCCCTAGATACCCCCTCCCCAAATTGCTGAGCAGCTAGGGGCCCATGAACCACTCTCTAGCACCTTCCATGGGGGTCTTCCAGGGTGGGGTCTACAGTGGCAGAGTCATGGGAGGGTGGGGGCAAAAGAACTGATGTCACAGGAGCCAACAAAATGGAGGTGGGAGGAAAAGAAGAAAGAACTAGATAGGGCTGAGAAGAAAATCTAGGAAAACATGTCATTGGAAAGAAACCACCCAACTAAAATCATGGGACCTCGTCCTGGGAGTGCACAGGCTCAGGACCTCAGTGCAAAGCAGCTTCATGAGGCAACTCTCCCTGCAGCTTCTGTTGCGGAATGCCAGGCTGGTGGAAAAACAGTGCAAGAAATTCAGGCTGACAAAGGGGTCACATGCAAGAGGAACTGCTGCCAGGGCTTGGCCTGTAAGCACCACTTCACCCTCCCCGTGCGGTGCTGCAGCTCTGGGAGCCTGGGGATCCCCACAGTCTGATCGTGGCCTTCAATCTAGGGGTGAGCCCTTGGGAGGACTCTTCCCAGTGCGGTGCAGGTGGTGAGTCCTGACTGGAGAGAGGGTCCACCTGACAGTGTGGCCTCTTTGGCCTGGCCTTTTCCTCCTGGAAGTGCACCCCCCGGGGTTTCCTATGGATGGATTTAGAAACCCATGTGTGATCGCAACTCACTCACCCGTGCCTAGCGTCCTAGGGATACCCGACAGCTGACTGATTCGCAGCGGAAGTGCTGCGGGCCCGGCGGTGCACGCGGAGCTCCTGAAGTCCAGGTTCTGGGCCACCCCCTCCGTGGCATTGGCCTCCCCCTAAATTTTAGTGGTAGCAATGAGGAGACTGGTGGGGGAGACCCAGAGGGATGAGGGCAGGGGCTGAAGCCTGGCTGGCAGGCAGGTATGAGGGGAGCTGGCCCTTCGCCAGAGGCACCGGACCCAGGCTCAGGTCCTCTGCCAGCCCTGCTGGGCGCAGGACTCCGTGACGCCCTGGAGTGCTCCTCTCCCCGCGCGCAGCACCCACTGTGGTTGGCCCAACCGCCCCAACTGCCTCTCCCTGCCTTTTAGTTTCACAATGTGCGTGTGTGTGTGTGTGTGTATAACATTTTTGTGCTTTAGGTGAAAATTTACATAGTAAATTAGTTTGCCATTCAGCAATTCATACACAAATTGTTCCTCGACATTGGTTGCAATCCCGGCAATGTGTCAGCACCCTCCCCATCCCCACCCTCCTGAAAAATGTGTCCTTTTGATGCCCACATGCAGCTGGACACCACAACATACCACACACAAAGGGAATCTCAGCTGGGTTTCAGACCCAGACATAAAAGCACAACTTTAAAACAATTACGATACGGTATGAAAAAGAAATTAAGTAAAGACAAAAATAGAAAATAAAAGAATATTTGAAGACAGTATCCTCCCTATTTTGGACTCAGGAGCCTGTGGGCACGACACTGCTTGGGTGGCACACTGTTCATTTCTTTTCAGAAAATACAAAGTCTGAGAGGAGGGAACTGGTACCAGGAGTGGATGCAGGAAAGGACCTTTGTGGAAATGGGGAGAATCTGGGATTGATCAATGGGTTTGGATAAGGCTGAAAAGAGTGAATATCCACATAATCTTTAAAGATGGGTTTCTAGCAGCCTAGAGCACACATTGGAAACTTCTCTAATAAATTATTGCCAGAAGATTCCATGAAGCAAAATGGATTGTTGTTGTCGCTACTTGCCGTTGAGTCGAAAATGGATTAGAGTTAAAAATCTTCCTGCAAAGAAAATTACAGGCCTGGTTGGCTCTCAGATTTCATGAAGCATGCAAACAGTTAATTTTGGTCTTAGACAGGATCCATCAAAGAATAGATGAAGATGAAACTCTCCCCAACTTGCCCACGAAGCTAAATGCAATCATGGTCGGCAAGGTCAATGTGTTTGTTATCTACTGGTGCGCAACGAATTATCCCAAAACTTAACAAATGTGGGATAGACTACAAAACAGTCCATTCATTTTGATAAAATTCACAACTAAACAAAGATAGCTATAATTACTTCTATCCCAGAATATAGTTTTGACGGTGAATGAATAAGCCAGAAATTTTAAATAACGAGGGTAACTATTAAAAGATTTTAAAACTTTTTTAATGCTGATATAATTGCAAACCTAGAAGACGAATATAAAATTGCTGATAAAGTGGCAGGATATAGGACATATATACCAAAATCAGTGCTATATTTTCGACCAGAAATAAGCACGCGAAAAAATGGAAATGGGAAGGATAGACCATTCTTTTTTCTCTGCTATTTGATTGTACCAAATAGTGTCAAAAACAATAAGATACTTAGGGAGATGTTTTGATAGAAACGGTAAGGAACCTATATGAAGAAAATAATCTACTGAAGTAAATAAAACAAAACCCGAATGAACGCAAAGAAATATGCCTGTTCTCCCAAACGTGAAGACTTGTAAAATAAGTCAAGTGTTTCAAAACTAAGATATATATATAATGTGATTCCCATTGGAATATCAAAATAGTTGTCTGTTGAACTGAACACAGAGTAGAACTGCCACTTAGGGTTTTTTCTGAGGGGGAAGGAAGGGGGCTGTAATTTTTCCAGAAGCAGATTCCCAGGTCTTTCTCCTGTAGAGCTGCTGGGTGCGTTCGACCCGCCAACCTCTCGGTTAGCAGCCAAGTGCTTAACCATTGCACCGCCAGGGCTCCTTATACCAAAGAACAGACAATTGAAATATGAAAAAGGATAGTAAGTGCAGCCTTGTTTCATTGAATAATAGAACAAATTAATACATTATACTAAACCAAAAAACCAAACCCATGCTGTCGAGTCGATTCTGACTCATAGTGACCCTATACGACAGGGTAGAACTGCCCCATAGTTTCCAAGGAGCGCCTGGTGGACTTGAACTGCCAACCTTTTGGTTAGCAGCCATAGCTCTTAACCACTGCGCCACCAGGGTTTATACTAGGAACTGAGAAATACACCAATGGAACAAAATAGAAAATTCATAAGGAGATCCTAATAACCACGAAGACAGAGTTGATATTTCAACTAGGCAAAATTATGATTTACATAATAAATGGTGCTGACTCAACTGATTGTCCTTATAGAAAAGTGTGCCAAAATACCACATGGATTTACAAATTTAATGTATAAATCAACAACAATCTTAACAGAAAATTACGAAGTTACATGTAAGATTTTCTTAACCTATATAGGAAATCCAGAAATTCTAAGAGAAAAGGTAGATGTAATTGAGCATAAAACATTTCAATTACTGAAGAGAGGAAAATATCACTCGCAAAAAAAAAAGAAAAAAGAAAAGATAAACAAGCAAAAGATTTAAAAATTTGAAACGTAGATGACAAAGGACTAATAACTATTCCTACTTTAGATGAAGGAGACACAAAAATTTGGCATTTGGAAAATGAGCAATGATTTTTTTTAATAATATTTTATTATGTTTTTGGTGAAACTTTACGCAGCAAATTAGGTTCCTGTCTGACAATTTCTACAAAAATCATTCAGATCTTTCACAGCGTGTCAACAGTGTCTTTAATTGTGTTCTGGTTGTTCCATTTCCAGTACTCTAGTTTCCCTGCCCCCTTATCATCTCGTCTTTGCTTTAGAGTAATGGTTGACATTTTGGCTGCATATAATGGCTTTTTAATGGAGTGCCGTACTGATGGATAATACCCTTTATTTTGTGTGCCAGTCTGCTATTTCGCTAAAAGATGAACTCAGGGAATAGTTTCAGTACAAGGTTTAAAGAGTATCTCAGGGTGATAATCTCAGGGAGTCCTCTAGTCTCAACTGGTCCAGTAAGTCTGGACTTTTTAATAACCTGAGTTCTGTTCTTCATTTTTCTCCCACTTTTTCAGCATCTATGTATCGTGGCCCTCATCAGAACTGTTGGTAATGAGCAATTACCGACCATTCAGAAAATATCCAAATCCCCAATAAAAATAATCAAAGTTTCAAAAACACTGATAGTTAAGAAAATGTCAATCAAAATCCCAGTGAAACTGGCACAATTTAAAAATCAACACCACTTATGGCTGGGTGGGCTGTGGGAAGAAGGATGCCCTCAGACATGGCTGGAAAGGTGCTGTCATGGATGGAATTATGTCCCCTCCAAAAGGTATATATCAATTTGTCTGGGCCATGATTCCCAGTATTGTGTAATTGTCCTCCACTTTTGATTCTAATTTTACGTTAAAGAGGATTAGGGTGGGATTTTAACACCCTTACTATGATCCAGTGTAAATGGAGTTTCCCTGGGGTGTGGCCTGCTCCACCTTTTACCTTACAAGAGATAAAAGGAAAGGGAAGCAATTGACCTGAGATTCCCACACTGAGAAGCTCCCAGACCAAGGAAAGAGTGATGACAAGGACCTTTCTCCAGAGCTAGCAGAGATAGAAAGCCACCCTGCATTTGGATTTGCAGCCTACTAGACAGTGAGAGAATAAATTTCTCTTTGTTAAAGCTATCCACTTGTGGTATTTTTGTTAAAGCAGCACTAGATGACAAAGACAGATGCGTTACTACAGGCTCATAGGGGAAAGACATAGACATGGCTCTATACTTTTTAAAACATTCTTTGAACTGGAAATGTCACTCATTAGAATCTACCCCACAGATACAAATCCTAGAGTATATAGTAACCCTACAGGACACAGTAGAACTGCCTCATACAGTTTCCAGGGAGCAGCTGGTGGATTCGAACTGCCAACCTTTTGGTTAGCAGCTGGGCTCTTAACCACTGTGCCACCAAGGCTCCATGTAGTATATGCAACGGATGGTTATTGTTAAAGACAAAAAAGGAAAAATAAAATTATTGCCCATTGATGATGTGATATTATGATAAAATTTTAATACATAATATTCAAATATTCCAGTAATATTAGAATAATAATATAATAACCATATCATATAATAATATATGGTAGTCATTAGAATGAAACAGAGCTATAGAAGATTAGTAAGTGAAATCACTGTGAAGTATCATTGAAGAAAAAAAAGCAAGACAGAGAGAAGTATATATATAAAGTGAGCCCCATGGGTAAAACAATAACAAATAACCAAATGTATTTACATAAGCATATAAAAAAATTTTTTTATATGTATATATATATGTCCATAAATGAGTAGATGTGGTTATTTGCATGTATGAGTATGATAGTTAAGCAAGAATAATAAGATAGAACACTTACCTGATTGTTGATATGAACTATCTTAGATTCAGTTATGGGAAGGGACAAGGGGTGGGGAGCTAGAACATACCGAAAAGACTATGCTTAATCAACTCAATGGCAGTAGATTTTTTTAAAGATCATAGCTGCTATGTGTTTTCATTTCTGTAGAGTTATATGAAAGTGTATAGGTTGCACATTGTCATTGTTCCCATTTATTTACATTCTTTGTGTATAAATACCAGTTAAAAAATTAGAAGAACCAAACAGCATTAGTTCCATATCTACTGACTTACAGGGGAGCCATGATCAAATGTCAAGTGAAAAAAGGGGCAAGGAGCAACGTGGGTAGACTGTGTTGAAGGTTCTGTAACAGCAAACATGCAAATAGATCTACATGGATACGTACAACTGTAACATGTGTCCCAGGAAAGAGAAATGTAAGGAAGGACACACATGTGTCTTTGAACACTGGACACCTTGGGAGAGCAGGAGCATCATACACATGTAGGGATGGCTTGTATTATAACTTCTTTACAAATTTGTACTGTTACGTATGTCATAATAAGGTTATAAGATATTTGCAAGTCGTAAAATACGACATACATGTTTTTAAAACTATTTTTTTATGTTGTTGTTGTTGTTAGGTGCCATCAAGTTGGTTCCGACTCATAATGACCTTATGTACAACAGTAGGAAATACTACCCCATCCTGCACCATCCTCACACCTGTTGCTGTTTGATCCCATTGTTGCAGCCACTGTGTTAATCCATCTTGTTGAGGGTCTTCCTCTTTTTCTTGTAGGAAAAAAAACAATCTTTAATGTCAGATCAGAGATTTAATCCCTGGATAGAGAACACAAACACAGACTGTACAAAAGTCAGACTCTGCAGATTTCATGTTTGGTATATGGAGCCAGTGACCTCTTCTGATCTCTATCCCTAGAAAGGACAAAAAAGAATTCTGCGAGGCTCAATACAGTAACTCTTAATGCATGTACACGTGTATACGCAAAGATGAGGGCTGAACACCATGTGCAATTGAGTAGGTAACGCAAGGCACAAAGAAGAGTCTCCTTGTCAGGTATGCTATTACCATCTTCCTCCCCTCATTGCTCTACTGGAAAACCCACCCTTGAGCACTCCAGGCCTTTTATCAGGACTCAGTGGCAATGGGTTTGGCTTTGGTTTAAACTTAGAGGAAGTTAACTGGGAAATTGCTGCTTTAGGATAATGAAGACTATGGCCATAAGTCTTTAGACAGGTGGACCTCTTCAGACACCTCTGCCCACCTTGTAAACATCAGGCCCCTGGCAGTTCTGTACCTCTGAGAACCATAGGCTTTCCTTTTTCATCCTCTGGTACTGGCAGAATTAATCCTGTCTCAAAGCTCTCGCTTCTGTCTGCCTCTGACCCCGTCCCTCGCAGGAGCCATTACTGTCACTGAGAAATATACACAGGGCAGCCTGTGGATGGAGATGCCCGTCCTGGAGGCCCTGCCCTCCCTTCCTTGCTCCTGAAGGTTTCCCTGTGCCATTTGGGGTCTTATCTCCCAGGAGGGTCAACATGCCCCTGGCACCTGCAGGGCTTCCCAGGGCGTGGGACATGATGACGTGTCTAAGACTTGGGCTTTTCTGTTCATTATACAGTCTGGGCCTGAATCTGCCCCTTGCTGACCTCACCTCTAACCATCTGTGTTCTCTCAGGGTTAAGAGGCCTCGTCTGCCTTTGTTCCTATACTTGCAGCCCAGTCTTTTTCTTCCCGTTCTCTGACCTCAGGATTGGCCAAATTATAGTACAGAAAAAAAGAAAGAACAAGCTAGTGTCATTGATACGTGCAAAATCAAACAGAAAAAGCTTTTTTAAAAGAAAAAAAAAGTTCCCTTACATCCTAGGAACTCATCCTTTGCATGAGTTATGCAGACACTACTAGATCTACTGTTATGCAGAAAAGGGACACCCAGGAGAGTTTTTCTAAACCATCTCCCACTCCAGCCCAAAGAGGCCCAGTACCCAGTGCCGCCAAGTCGATTCCGACTCATAGTGACCCTATAGGACAGAGTAGAACTGCCCCATAGAAGTTTCCAATGAGTACCTGGTGGATTCGAACTGCCGACGCTTTGGTTAGCAGCCGTGGCACTTAACCAATACACCATGAGGGTTTCCTCCAAAAAAGGCAACACTAAATCACAGCAATAAACCCAAATTCCCCCAGCGAGGGCAGTAGACTTGAATGTGGTGAGCTCTTTATTTCACCACCTCCTCCTCTTTGCCCAACCAGGACCTCTTCCTTTCTATGCTTGGAGGATGATGAGAAGTGACCCAGAGTCCTTGGTTAGGGCCTTATGCCCACTGCTCACCTACAGGCAGGTCTCCCCACAGCCTACTGTCTCTCTGGTTCCTTCTATGCAAAAAACTCAGTGACACCCCATTCACCAGCACACTTCCCTTGGAGCTGTCTTTCCAGGGTCCCCCTCAGCCTCCCAAGTCCCACTGAAATCCCATTTCTCCCCAACTCCTTATGCTGTGCTCATTCTCAGGGTTCTGAGACCTCACCATCCAGATCAGGCCTGTCCTCTCCTCTCCTAGGCTAGGGGAACCTCTGAGCAGACCTGGTGTCTGCAGTCAGGTGTTCTGGGGCTCCTTCTTTCCAGGTCCCCCTAGGATTGCAGCTCTCCATGCACTTGGAGTAGTTGGGTTGGGGCACAGGCTGGGAGGAGAGGTTCTTACAGGGCAGGTGGATTAAAGGAGCCTGAACAGAGGCCTTAACAGAACAAAAACCTACTGTCTTGTTGATTTCAGTGCATGGTGAACCCAGGTGTTTCAGAGTAGAACTGCACTGCACAGAGTTTTCAACGACTGTGATAGTACAGAAGTAGATTGCCAGGCCTTTCTTCCGCGGGCCACATATCTTTTGGGTAACAGCTGATGAGACAACCCACATTTCCCAGCACAAATGCCCTGCTCCTCCCAGTCCCAAGTTGCTAGCAGGTCTTCAGGCTCTTCCTCCTCTGCTGTGCCCCCACCCTCTGTAGCCTGGCCTCCTCCCTCTGCAACCTCACCAGCTGGTGCCTCAACCTCCTCAGCTGCTCTCTCTGCTTCTCCAGCTGCCCCTCCAACTCCTGCAGATGGCACTCCTCTCCCACACCTCCCTCTTCTTGGAGGCCATCAAGTGGCCTTGGCCAGCTGGTGGCCGCCTCTGGGCTTGCGTGGGGGTGAGGGTGGCAGTTCCTTTTCCAGCAGCTCTTCACAGAGGACCTGGCAGCTGAAGCCCTGGCGCACTCCATGCTCCACGTGAGCCACCAGGGCCTCCTGGGACTTGAACACAAGGCAGCAGGCCAAGCAGCGGAAGCTGTGCTCATGGGTCACTAGCCACTCCGGGGTGGCTGCGTGGGGGCTTTCCCCATGCTCCTCTCCTCAGACGCTGGGCTCGGTGGTGCGGGCCTGGGGCCCCTCCTTCCAAGGCCCCAGGGTGCTTACCAGGGACTCAGTGTTGGCCAGACTGGGGGCACAGCGACGGTGCTCTACTCAGAGAGCTCGGCCTCAAAGACTTGGGGCATCTGTCCCACGGGGGCAAAGGAGGTTTTGGTCTGCCAGGCCACAGCCACCCACTTGACCGTACGCACCTGGGTGAAATATGCACACCTTACCCATCGCTTCTCTGGGGTAGCCCCTTAGCTGGATGAATGAGATGTCTGCTCAGCGGAAGCTGAGGGAAAAGGCCTCTCTGATGGTAGTGGAGTCTTCCTGGCCCTAGAGCTTGGGTTTTTTGCTTGAGATGTTGTGGATTCTTGGGCATTTTCCTTTTGGATAGAGACCTCTGAGAATAGTTAATTTATATGAGCTCTCATGGCCCTGATCTTCATATAGGAGCCCAAGGCTCTGGTCTCAGGAATCCCTGGAGGCCTCTCCATCACCAGCATCCTCCACCTCTGCAGACCTCGTCCCTTCTCTCTTTCCACAGAAGCTACCATATTTTTGGGGGCATTGCTGTGAGCAATAAAATCTCTGCAAAATGGTACCAATGATAATAGCCATTTCCAAGCAGTGGATTCTGACTCATGGCTATACCATGTGTTACAGAGTAAAGCTGCACTCCATAGAGTATTCTTGGCTGTAATCATTATGAAAGCAGAAGCAAGGCCTCTCTTTCAGGACGCACCTGTGTGAGTTGGAACCACTAACCCTTCGTTTATCTGTAGAGCACAAACGGTTTGTGCCACCAAAGGTCCCCTTCTAGTGATAGTAGTGCCTTGAAACAAAAGTTCACGCCCTTTGAAAATAGTATTGTGGGGTTTCATATTTGTAAACAAAGAATCTTCAAGTTAATTTTTTTGTGGCATTGATATGTTGAATGCCAAGTGAATTCCCTCCTTTGGAACATGTAAATGTCCTCATTTCCCTGAACCTTTTTAACAGTCTGAAACTTCTCCTAAAGATTTCTTCTACACCGGTGATTTTCTTACCATATTTAACAAGTAAACATTCAAACAGGAGAAATGCTCATCTGTTTTAACTCTCTTTGAAGGGAGGACTTTTATAGAGGCGCCGTACCTAAAGAGAAAGAAAAATTTGTATACTTTGTTAAAAATCTTACAGGTATACCTCTTCCTTGTACCCTTCCTAAACAAGCAACAGAGGGTTAAACTTATCTTTCTGTAAACAGAAGTCCCCTCTACAGGTCCATCTTAGATGAACTCTTTCAAGGTCCTCAGGTAGAAAACAGACGACTGTATGTATCTGAGAGTCTTGATTCCACAGACGTCAGTGGTCAAATACAACTACCTCACCTCGGTGTGGCTGGGTGGGTTGTCCATGTCAGCCAAAAGGTCTGTAGGTTTTTCTGTATCTGAGGGAAGGACTGGAGAGCTCAGAGAGAAGAAAGAGATGGAGGTAGGTTGTGTGAGTTGGATGGACAGAAAACTCCAAGGTGAGATACAGGATAGAGAGGAGGGACCTCCCAGGAGTATGTTAGAGAGATACAGAGACCAAGGAGGGAGCAGAAAGCAGGGCTCAGCCACTGTGGGGCAATACAGGAGAAAAGCAGAGAAGAAAAAGGGGTGGGTGGTGGAAGAGGTTATAGTATCAGGGTGCGCCACCAGGATTTACAGCATAAGCTCAGGTTCAGTGTGGTAAAATTTTGAAACTTCAAGTCTAAATGGAACTTTAGAACTTGGAGGAAAAGGGCAAGTCCCTGGAGCTCAGGCAGCAAGTCGTGCCCAGACCTTCTGCTGCCTGAGTCCAGGCTGGGAACTGTTGGGGCTCACAGTGACCGGCAACTCTGGGTCAGCGTGGGGTACTGTGTTCTCTCACAACAACCACTCCCCAAACTCCTCAAATACCTTTATTTCTTTTAGTTCATCACATGACTTATCAATTCGATCTCATTAGAACATACTAAAAATAAGTACAAGTCTCCATAACCACCCTTCTTCCTGGCCCTTCACCCACTGCCCTAGGTGACCACTTGCCTCTTTCAATCCCAGAGATAGAAGCATATGCCTAAAATATTGAGTGTCTTCTCCTCCCTACTCTGAAAAACCCTCAGGTTACAGTAGAATTTTATGATTAACGCATTTATTCCTTCACATTACCTACTTTGCTTAATTGTCTACTAAATGGCAGGAAGTACTTTCCCAACAAAAACCTTAGTGAGCCCGGGCATCCCACATCAAAGGTTTCATCTTCTCTCCTTGTGGCCTTCTTTTTCAGGGAAATACAACCCCTCACTGCCAGCTCTAACTGATTGGGAAGAATTTTCCTCCCACCTCAATTCTTAGAGAAAGGCCTCTTCGTTGCATTCCGCTGCTCCATCCCTGGGTGAAGATGAGCCAAAAAGGATGGTTTTCTGAAGGAGGTTTCTCCCTCCTCCCAGTTAGAGAAGATATCCCAAACTCTCACTAGCTGGACGACTCTGACTTAGGAAACACTCTCTGGCAACTGGTAGCTTAAGTCGCTCTCCCACAGAAGACCTCAGATCAACAACCTTTCCAAAGAGCCGTTGGGATCTGAGTGAACACCATGGCTTCCAGTAACTCTTGTGTGACATCATTGTTGACATATCTCAGTTCCAAGGGCCCACTGTGAATCCATACACGGCAACAAGAAAAATGTGGCAACTCTTCTGGCAGGGGTTAGGAAGTTATTTTAAGGGAAATAATATAGAAAGAATGAATTGAACCTTTCCCCTGCCCTTAAACAGGTTAATATCCACTGGGGTGACTTGAGAGTCCAGGGAATGATAACAGTATAAGGGCTGTTGTTCCCCAAGCCACTCCTCTGACACTGTTTGAACCACTTTGCTCCAGTCCTAGAAACACATGTCCACTCTGACGCCCTCTCAGGCCTCCTTTGCAGCTGAGGCTTCACAAAGGCTGTTCCCTTTGGATGGAAGATGTTCTCTCCCCTCCCTTCTTCTCCGTGGTGAACCATGATGGTGAAGACAGCAGGCCCCAGCCAAACTCCTGGGCTTGAGTCCCAGTGTCTCCATATACCTGCCATATGACCTTGGATGAGGCATTTAGCCTCTCTATGCCTCACTCCCAACACCTGTCAGATTAAGAGAACTCTATCCTTCTCATAGGGTTGTTGAGAGGATGCCACCTTTAACAACAGTGACTGCTACAGACTAAGATTGTGTGAATGCTCACTGTTAGAGGAGCCATGGTGGTGCAATTGTTAAGTGTTGGCTACTAAGGAAAAAGGTGTCAGTTCAAACCCACTTAGTGGCTTTTGGGGAGAAAGAGCTGGCTATCTGCTCTCGTAAAGATTACAGCCTTGGAAACCCTATGGGGCTGTTCTACTCTGTCACATGGGGTCAGTAGGAGTTGGAATCGAGTTGATAGAACATAGCAACAACAACAACATTGTTATACTTCATGTCACAACTTGCTGAGTCTGCCTAAACTACTTGATATTCCTGCTCTAAGTATATCAGATCACTCTATAATCCCTACATAATAACACTCCCCCTCCCCACCCCACTCAACTGTTCACGTGAGATCCTCATTTAAAAATCTATCTCCTTTAGAAGGATTATAAGCAACTTAGGGGCAAACACAAGGTCTGCCTTATACGTGTAGTCCTAGAAAGTAGGATAGTACCTGACACATAGTAGATACTTGACATATATTAGTTGGATCAATGAATGATGAATAATGAGTCCCCCAAAAGACCCATCCTTTATAGAAAATCAGCGCAGAATAGAACTCTTTGATGTGGTGCCTAAAAGCACCATCACTCATGGGTAGGCTGTTGACCCAAATTCATTGACCTTCCTGGCTCTGAGCCCCAGAATATGGTACACTTACCCCCTTCCCATGCTTTCTCTTGGGACTTCTGGAAAAGGGTTAGCATTATGGCCTCACAGAAAAGCAATGAGTATAAGGACCTCCATGGTCAACCCACATGGGAGGCCTAGCAGAGCCCTCAGGAAAAAGCCCACTGTTCTCTGCTTTTCTGCACATTTGATTTTGTTCTAGAGTGCTGTTTAGAAAAGCAACCAGTAAAATTGTTGAAACCATTTGAGAAGGGGTTTTAGAAAGTTTTGTTGGTGAACAGAAGGGAATCTGATAACTTGGAGGAAAACGGAAGGTCTCAGATGAGGAGGAGAGGAGGATTGTTTTGTGTGACTACAAAGGGTAGAACCGGGACAAGCATCTCTAAACACAAAAGGACAAAAGAAGATCTTTCTTGCTCAGAAATGCAGCAAAAATGCCCCAATAGCTTCACCCTGTCTCCTCAGAATTTTTACGTTCATGATACCCATCACCTTGCACTGTGGCCTCAGGAGAATACTTGGGGTTTCCTGAATATATTGGGCCATTTCCTACTTTTTAACCAGCTACTGATATTTCCACATTTGGCTCAGCATCACTTCCTGGTAAACCCTTCTCTGACCCTACTGCTGGTATAACTCGTCACTCCCTGCTGTGTACTCCATTGTGTTTTAGAAACAATTTGCCATAGCTCAGAACACACTTGATTGTATTTGCTTCTTGTGATTGATGGTAAAAGTGGCCACTCATTCTTGCTATCTCTGTACCTGTGCCCTTTTAATGTTTCAAGCATCACTTCTTGGTTGAAGCCTTTCTTGACACTATTCCTGGTAGCACATCCTACTCCCTGTTGCTGTTGTCTTTAGGTGCCATTGAGTCAATTCCGACTCATAGTGACCCTATGTACAACAGAACTATGTCCCACTCCGGGAGATTCTTGTACTCAAGAAATTCCTTACCATAGTTCAGAAAACACTCAAGTGCTTTTATTTATTGTACCTGAATACAGTATGGCCATATATTTTTCCTGTTTGTTTTCCATGCCTTTGGAAAATGACCTGGAAGCTGCTTTCATCAAAAGCAGAAGTCTGTTAACCTCTTGAATTGCGACTGAACTTATGACAGCTTTGGCCACTGGCCAATACCAAACCTGATAGAAGTAGAGAACTGAAAGGACTTGGGCTTTGGGGCTTGCCCTATAGCTGCTCTTCAAACCCTGGAAACTCATGGGTTTGAGCCAAGGCCAGTGTACTGCATGATTTATGTCTTTCATCAAATTTGGATAGTGTCCGGCTGTTATTTTTGCTTCTGCACCTTTCTCTCTATCCTCTACTTTTGGGATGACCGTGATGTGTTGCCGGGAGAAAAATATGGCAGTCTGCTCCCATAAAGATTTACAGCCTTGGAAACCCTATGAGGCTGGTTCTACTTTGTCCTACAAGGTTGCTATGAGTTGGGATCGACTCAACAGCAATGGGTTTGGTTTTGGTGTGATATGTTTACTGGCGTGTTTGATGTCCCACGGGAAACGCAGGTTCTGTTCGTTTTCCTTATTCTTTTTTCCCCCTTCAGACTGGATAATTCCAAATACCTTGTCTTCAAATTTGCTGACTCTGTGTTCTGCCTGTTCAAATCTGTCATTGAGCCACTCTAGTGAATTTTTATTTCAGCTGTTGTGTTTTCAGCTTCATAATTTCCATTTGGTTCATTTTTATAGTTTCAATTCCTTTATTATAGAAACTATGTCATCATGAGTGAGACTATATCATAGAAACTATAAAAATGAACCAAATGGAAATCATGAAGATGAAAAGCACAACAGCTGAAAAAAAAAAAGTTTCTGTATCTTTATTAGAGCTCTGCTGGTGCAGTGGTTAAGAGTTTGGCAGCTAGAATCCACCAGCTTCTCCTTGGACACCATATGGGGCAGTTCTCCTCTGTCCTATAGGGTCACAATGAGTCAGGTTCAACTGAATAGCAACCGGTTTGATTTATACCACTGTGGACATTTTCTATTTGTTCATACATTGTTCTTGTGATTTACCTCTTTATTCATGGCTTTCTTTATTTCATTGAGCATATTTAAGATATTTGATTTAATGTCTTTGACTACTACTTCCAATGTCTAGGCTCCCTCAGAGATTGTTTCTGTCAGATATTTTTCTTTACTTTATATGAGCCATATTTTTCTGGTTTTTTGTATGCTCTGGAATTTTTTGTTGAGAAATGGAAATTTTGACTATTAAAATGTAGCAGTTCTGGAAATTATATTCTCTCCCTCATCATGGTTACTGCTGTTGTTTTTTGAGGGCTTCAGCCATCCATTTGCAAAGTGGATTTTTAAATTATGTATGTAATGTCTTTATTTCACCTGTGAGTGGTCAGTCAAGCATCTGTTCCATTATCTCTGTGGTCAGTTTGTGACCTTACAGATATTTCCTTAAATATGGAGATTTTTTTAAAGGTGTGTATATCTCTTTAGAAACCCTGTTAGCACCGTGGTTAAGAGCTCAGCTGCTAATCAAAAGGTTGGCAGTTCAAATCCAACAGCTGCTCCTTGGGAATCCTATGAGGCAGTTTTATTCTGTCCTATAGGGTTGCTGTTGGTTGGAAATGACTCTATGGCAACAAGTTTTTTTTTGTTTGTTTGTATCTCTTTCAGCCACTGGATCCTGAAGGGGCTAAAACAGGGCAAAAATATCCTCAGTGTTCCCTCAAGTAACCACCTGACCCACCAAAATGTACAACTCCAAATATTTGGAGGACAAGGTTCTTATAGTCCATGCTGGCATCAGTTAGCCACTCTAAGAATAAAAGCCACTGCCCGTATGTCTGTGGTCATGCTGAGGAATGGGTGCTGGTAGCTCGTTCCCCCATGTTGCTCTCTTACTAAAGCTCAGCAGCCACTCTCTTCATCAAGTAGTTCTCTGGTTGCCCTAAGTATCTGATTAGGTTGCAGAGCACTGCAATAGATGATTCTGACTTTTTTTTTCAAGCTTAGTGCTGTTTTGCTGGAGAGACCAATACTTGGTGCTTTCTACTCTGCCATTTTCCATTACATTAAGTTTTTTCAACTATATTGTTTTTCGCATCACATTCACTGTCACTTCAAAAGTAGGATGAGGTGTCATTATTTGCTGAGCCTTTTTGGGTATTTACACTACAAATCAGGTCTCATGCCTTACTGACAGCTCAGGAATCAATGTTCTTGGTTGCCTCTCCCAGTCTGATACTTGCATATTAATTCCTTTAAAAATGATTTTTCTATGGCTATTTTTTATTTTAGTGGACTTTAAGGAATTAAAGGAGGTAAGTATGTGTATTCAATCTTCTGTCTTAAAGTGGAATCATTGACCTTGCCCATTTATTAATTGGGGATTTTATAGTAACCCCTATTGATGTATTGCTTCTGTTTATTTAAGTTTGCCTTTATGAGTGATACATTTTTATTTTGCTTTAGGTGAAAGTTTACAGCACAAATTATTTTCTCATTCAAAAATTTATACACAAATTGTTTTGTTGCCGTTGGTTGCAATCCCCACTATCTATTAGCATGCTCCCACTTTCCCTTTACACCTCAGGTTTCCTGTGTCCATTCCTCCAGTTGTCCTGAACAGATGATGCCCATTTGGTGTCATACACTTCATTGAATTAAGAAGCATGTTCTTCACGTGTGTTATTGTTTGTTTTATAAGCCTGTCTAATCTTTGGCTGAAAGGTAGACTTTGGGAGTGTCTTCAGTTCTGGGTTAGCAGGTGTCTGTGGGCCATAATCTCTAATCTCTGGCTGAAGGGCACACCTCAGGAGTGACTTCATTACTGAGCTAAAAGGATGCCTGGGGACCATACTCTTGCAGTTTCTCCAGTCTCTGTCAGGCCAGTAAGTCTGGTCTTTTTTTGTGAGTTAGAATTTTTTCCTACATTTTTCTCCAGCTCTGTCTGGGGCCCTCTATTGTGATCCCTGTCAGAGCAGTCAGTGGTGGTAGCCTGGCACCATCTAGTTGTGCTGGACTCAGTCTGGTGGAGGCCATGGTAGTTGTGATCCATTAGTCCCTTGGACCAATCTTCCCCTCGTGTCTTTGGTTTTCTTCATTCCCCCTTGCTCCTGAGGGGTGAGACCAGTGGAGTATCTTAGATGGCTGTTCACAGGCTTTTAAGACCCCAGACGATACTCGCCAAAGTAGAATGTAGAATATTTTCTTTATAAACTATGTTATGCCAGTTGAGCTGGATGTTCCCTGAGACCATGGTCCCCAGGTCCCTCAGCCCAGTAATTTGGTCCCTCAGGGAGTTTGGATGTGTTTATGGAGCTACCATGACCCTGAGTTATACAGTTCTGCTGGTTTCCCCAGTATTGTGTACTCTTTTATCCTTTGCCAAAGTTACTACTTCTCTATTTGGTTATATTTTCTTACACCTAACTTATCACCTTTCTATTTTATGACTTTGAGTATTTTAGAATGCACTTCCTCCTTATCAGTTAAAAAATTAAGCAAAAATGCCATAGTTTCTTAAAAATTTTTTATTTTTTGTATTTTAAATTTAAATATGTGATCTAACTGGAAATAAGCAGGTGTAAGCAGCAAGTCGATGGATCAAAATATTTATTTTTAGAGGTTATTGTTTAGGTAGTTACCAAATTGCCCAGAAAACTACTTCTTGAATAAACCGTCTCGTTCCTCTGCTCCCCACCATCAAACAAATTGAAAAGCATTTTCAGAAAAAGGAAGCCCACCATTCTCACCATTTCATTTTAAATATATTGCTTTGGTGCAAAATATACCCTTTCTCTTTTTTTTTTTTTATTTATCCATCTGTGATCTTTTCTCTATTAAACTCACAAAAATTTTGAGGTGTGCGGGATTTTTGCAAAACAAGCAAGGGTGATTTCATAACTGGGTCTATGTGTTCCAGCCTCAAAGCAGGACAGGTGTAAATAGAAACCACAAGGATGTCTTAAGCCATGAGAACATGATTCTCTGGGATTTGCTATTTTGTTCTACAAAGGGCTCTAGATTTTTTCCATATGAAGATGAATCTGTATATCAACTTTACTATCCACAGGGAATAACACCCTAAGCCATAGGCATTTATAAGGAATATATTCATGCCTTGGAGGATATTTACAAGTATATGTATTTTGGTGAACATATATTTTCATTTTTGATGGGTATTTGTCTAGAAGTAAATTTGCTGAATTATAAATTATAGATAGGTTCAAATAATTGTTTAAAATGGTTATACCAGTTTACACTCTCCCTTGCAGTAGATTAGAGTTCCAGTTCCTCCATTCTACTCAAAATTTGGTATTTAGTATCTTTTTTATTTTACCCATCCTGGTTGGTATGGGGTAGTATAATATTGTTGCTTTATATTTGCATTTGCATGATGACCAAAGATGTCTAGCCCCTTTTCTTGTGTTTATTGCTCACTAGGCAGGCCAAAGTGGGAGGTGAGAGTGAGGGCTGGGGTAAAAAAAGGAGTCAGAAATAATGTGCCATTTTTCCTTGTAGATCATATACTTCTGTCTGCTTTCCTAACTGGTAGCAGCTAAGCCCTGTATTAGAAATACTCCCACCACCATTCTGCTTGACTCTTTTAATGATGTTCTATTTTCTTTTTCCATACATATCTCCTGAGCCCTGGTGGTGCAAAGGTTAAGAGCTCCCTGCTAACTGAAAGGTTGGCAGTTCAAACCTACAAGGCACCTCCATGGGAGAAAGACCTGGCAATCTGCTTCCATAAAGATTACAGCCTAGAAAAACCTATGGAGCAGTTCTGCTCGGTCATATCAGGTCACTATGAGTCAAAAATGACTGGATGGCACCTAACAACAACAACTTCCTCAGTTTCTGACTAAATAATAGTAGTCAATTGATGAGATTTCCCCTTTAAGTATACTTTTCTCTAGTTTCTCGTTTGTTTCAATAAACACTCATTACTGTTAAGTCAGAGAAAATAAAACTTTTGCAATGTTAAAAGTGAATAATAATACCTATCTCACACACTGTATCAATCTAAGGGTTAAATGAGGAATGACATGTGAACATAGCAGAGGGCCAAGCCTCCTACGTCACTCAGGGAATGTGTTCTTCTCTCCTCTGGCTCTCTCTCTTTTCCTTATTGCTCTACTAAGACCTTGAGGGCTACATATGGCTACAGGGTTCATGACTTCGCAATTCTGTTTTCCATACCAGTGCACCGTAATCTTGGGCTCATGGGCAGCCTCTCCACAGATGTAGTGCTTCCATTTCTATTCACTTATTTATTAAGTCAAGGTTCCACCTCCAGCCATTTCAACTCCTCCTGGGTCCAGACTTATACTCAAATGTCAGCATAAATCTCTGTATCGACCTCTTCATGTATAAAATGTGCATTATAATGATACATTCCTCATACAGCTATCATGCAGAACAAATATCGTAAGAAAGAAGAAGCCCTCACAAGGGTCCTGGCACCACCAGTGCATGTACTCAATACGTGTTAGCTGTTAGTATCATTACCTGACATCTCCAGGTGGACGTCTAACAGTTATCACATGTTATCAAGGCCATGAAATAATTCTTGGTCCCAAGCCCTATTCGACTTTTATTAATGCATTTCTCCAGACTTCCATAATGGTAGTATGCGTTTTCTTCCACACAATGGATATGTTTAGGAAAGTTTGGCCGGGTCTTACCTAATGAATTGCTCAGACATTTGAATGGGCAAACTTTGCTACGAGCTTTAGCCAACTAATGTAGCAAACAATTAGAATCATCCTCAGCTGCTCCTGCTAGGACTCTCAATCCAGAATATCTGGTAAGACTATTGTTATGGACTGAATTGTGTCCCACAAAAATGTGTGTTGAAATTCTAACTCCCGCAATTGTAAATATGACCCAGCTTGAAAATAGGGGGCTCCCTTTGTTATGTTAATGAGGCCATAACAGTGTATGGTGGGTCCTAAACCTATTCACTTTTGAGCTATGAAAATGTGTGGAATAGACACAGAAATACACACGGGGCAGAGGAAGGCAGATGGTGGAGGGTGGAGACAAATGCCTCTACAGTGCAGGAACTCTAAGGATTGCTGGCAGTTTCTAGAAGCTGAAATAGAGGAGGAAGGACCCTCCCCTGGAGCTATGCTCTGAATTCAGACTTCTGGCCTCCTGAACTGTGAGAAAATATATTTCTCTTTTAAAGCCACCCAATAGTCACTTTGTTTTTGTTGTTGTTATTGTAACTCCTACAGGTACCAAGATGATAAATTTAGCCCAAAGTAAAGTAATGTTCTTTCCTCCTTGGTATTCGTTGTTGGTGTTAGCTGCTCTTTACTCAGCCCCTGACTAATGGTGATGCTATGCAAAGCGAGATGGGACTGTTTTGATTCGTAGTGTGTTCACTGGCTGATTTTCAAAAATAGATTGCCACCTCTTTCTTCTTCATTCCTCTTAGTCTGGAAGCTCTGCTGAAACCTGTTCAGCCTCACAGCAACAAGCAAGCTTCCTCTGACAGATGGTGGTAACCGTGCGTGCGGTGCACGGGCCGGGAATTGATTGGGGTCCCCTGCATGGAAGGCAAGGATTCAACCACTGAACCACCCTGCCCCCTTCCTCCTCGGTGCGGCCCACCAGAATCCTGCTCTTTCCCTCTCAGTGTCCTCTGCTCTCACCCGAGAGCCTTGGCAGGGTCAGCTTCGTGCTGATGGATAGAAATTTGATTGATTTTTAATTGTGGTGAAAATACATATTCTTATTTTATATTTATGATTACCTACTGCTTTCCAGTCAATTCCAACTCGTAGTCACCCTGTAGGACAGAGTAGAAGTGCTCCATATGGTTTCCAAGGCTGTACATTTTTACGGAAGCCGACTGCCACATCTTTCTCCTGAAGAGCGGCTGGTGGGTTGGAACCGCCCATCCTT
Organism: Loxodonta africana; assembly: GCF_030014295.1. Classification (NCBI taxonomy): domain Eukaryota; kingdom Metazoa; phylum Chordata; class Mammalia; order Proboscidea; family Elephantidae; genus Loxodonta; species Loxodonta africana. The sequence continues at coordinate 24,085 of NW_026975478.1, forward strand.
CACTGAGCAGCCGAACACAGAACTACTGTGCCACGAAGGTTCCTCATATGTATGATTAATTTTTATTAATTACAATACTTTCTATAGTTTTGAATTTTTTTCTATGGAGACTGCTCTGTAATCTACATATGATAAAAGTTATGCCTTTTCTTTCTTTTTTGTTTTGTGTCTTATTGTATGAGTTTGATCTCCATTTTAAATGTTTAATAAAAATAATACAAAGCATTCTTATTTTATTGCTAATTTTAAAGGAAATGTCCAACATTTCCAGTTAATACCATATTAATTATAGTTTTCCAGGTCAGGCAACTCCTTTCCTGTTTCATGTTTGCTCAGAGTTCTTATCTCTCACAGTGACTGGATTTTATCAACTGCTTTATCCCATCTCTTCAGGTGACCCTGTCTTTTCTTCTTTCACCTATACATGTGGTGAATTAAATTATTAAATCTTTAATGTTCTCTCAAACTTGCGTGCCTACAATAAACCATCTTGATCATGGCATATTATGTTTTATCCTGTGCCAGATTTCCTTTGCCAGCACTTCACGTAGGTTTTTGCATCTCAGTTATTTAGTGTGCTTGTCCTGTAACTCTTCTTCTACCATCCTTCTGTAATTGGTTATCCTTATTAAACTAGCCTTAAGATCCAGTTGGAGGAGTGTCTCATGGTTTTCTATTCTTTGTTGCCTATGTACAAGTTTAAAATTATCTGTTTCTTGCATGTTTGATGGTAACCTGACTGAAAATTATCTAGGCCCATTATTTTCTTTGTACAGAGATCTTGAACTATTGATCCATGTTGTTTAGTGATTAAAGGCCTCTTCTGGTAGTAATTAGAAAAATTTCTGCTGCCTGTTCTAGGCTACTAGAATTCTATCTTAAATATTATCTTGATTTTCATGGTTTTCAGCCTCATTCAGACCAACTAATCAATGCCAAATTTTCCCCCTTTTCCCAAAGTCAGCCTCTGCAACTATTCCTGGCACCAATCCCCGTATCTAAGTCTTATTTCCAAAGAAAGATATCACAGTATGCTATCCAAGCAGTTTTGTGTGCACAGGCTCCGTGAATCCATAATGTGAGCATATAATCTTCTAATACTTATTTTTCTAATTGTTCTTTTGCTAAAACTTTTTTTCTTTACTTTCTTTTTTCATCCCTTCCCTCCTCCTCCATCTGGTAGTATTAAAGTTGTGGGTTTTATGTTCAAGTCTTCAACTCAGGTGGGATTGACTCTGTGTGCAGTGCAGTGCCCAGTTGCATCTATGCAGCAAGAGAACACACTTCTAGAACCAGAAGGCGGGGAGGGCGCCGGTTGGGCAGTTGGAGGGGGGCGGGGCTGCGCGGAGAGGGGCACGAGGGTGGCGCGAGGCCCGGGGCAGCCCCATCGCAAACCCGTGGGGCTGCTGGACAGAGCCCGGCCTGCTGTGCCTTCTGGGACAGGCCCAGCCAGTCCAGCACCTCAAGGCCCCAGACCCCCGCCAGGCTACAGGTCCCACCAAAACTCGGGGAAGCCTAAGGCCACGGAGGGCAAGGCCCAGGGTCTGGCCCTGAGGACTTTTTCTGCCCCGCTTGATCACAATGCTTATACTGGGAAGGAGGGAAGAAGGCCTATCAGGACATGGGTCCAGAGGAGGACAGGAGGCAGGGCAGTGAGTTGTGGTCACCCATGGAGTCAGGGTCCTCCCATGGGAAGCCCACAGGGTGCCCTTCCAGGAGGAGAAATCAAAGCCACAGAGGCCACACAGCCTGGCCGCAGCCCCAGGCTGGACTCACTGCCTGCCCTGCTGCCCTGGGAAAGGCTCCCCACGGGCGTCACCCCTAGTACAGGAAACAGCAGAGCCTGCTCTGGCTAAGGAATTTGTTTCCTCCCCTCTCATCACTGGCTGTGAGCAGTCTCTTCTCTGTGCAGACAGAAGAGGAATTATCAAAATGAGCTACATACTCCAGATTTAAGTTAAGGATCATAAGTTAACACAGAGAAATATGATTTTAGCAACAAATGTCTGCTTGGAGTCTGAGATGCATTAAAAAAAAAGAAGAAGAGGGAAGAAGCGGGGAGAAAGGGAGGGATGGAGGGAAGGAAGGAAAGAAGCGACAGAGGGAGGGAGGGAGGAAGGGAAGGGAGGAAAAGCAAGAGAAAGGAAGGAAGGGGGAGGGTGTGAGGAAGGAAGGGAGGAAGGAAGAAAGGACTACTCAAGACCGCAGAGGGAGTGATAGGAGTCTCCTTCTTTTGCCACCCTCCCATGGTCCCAAGCTTTCTCATCTCCCACCTCTTAAGACTATATCAGCTGCTTTGAGAACTTTAGAATAAAGATCCTCAGGAATATCACTGCTCTCCCCCCTTAGGGTTTGCCCAGTGCTGGGTGAAACTAGGACTGAGAATCTTCCACAGGCTTCCCCCACCTGTGTATTGGGCAGTCAACACACTGAACTTTGGAGCCACTTAAAGGAAGCTGAGACTTCTGGACAATGACCCCCCGCCCAAAGTTCTGCCCATCTGGGTCTAAGGATCAGTCAGGCCATCGTGTACCCTCAGCAATGTTCCTACTGAAGGACACTTAAGGGCACTGTGGGTTTGCTCCCTCAGCGGAGAGCAAGGACCTACTGAAAGGACACCATTGAAACCCGCAGAAGCCACAGCCCAGGGTGCTGGGGGAATTTGGGAGGGAGAGATGAGGATGAGCTCAAAAGGCAGGTTGTGAAGGTGGCCAGGGGCCAGTGACCTGAAGCCACAAAGCTGACTTAAAGAGAAAAGCCTCACACCTGCCCCTCCTGGGCCCTTTGCTCCTTCAAAGGAGAAAGTCTTTTTCCGCAGTTATGCAACTGGGCAGTAATAGTCCTTGAGTTATGACATGAACGAGTCTCTAAAACCTCTTGGGGAGAATGATGGTCAAGGAGGTTCTGACAACCCCACCCTGTCCTTCTCTCAGGTCAGAGGACCAGAGCTCCTCCACTGGTCTAGCGATTTGAAACAGGATTTCACTGGAAGGCAAACCTGTCACAGACTGGAAATACTCCTTGGGTTCATCTTCTTATAGCTCATTGTCTGGTGCTATTACACAACTTAGATACGGGACCAGGAGAGGAGTTTGGAGCTTGACCCCTGACATCTTAGCACCAGTTCCTGTTTCTTGAGGAGGGAAGAGGTGAAAGAAGACAGAGTTTACTCTGTTCTTTTTTCTGAGCCGCTGGAAATCCTTACAAAGACCCTCTCAGGTAAAGACTGATGGGAAATGCCTTGGTTTACTATAACTTTGTCTTTGAGGCACTTGTTTATGTCATTTGTATAAAATGCTTGCCTCTCAAGGAGGCATTGTAATTCTTAGCTAGACTGTCTACAGAATGACTATATGTTAACCACTAAGCTTGGTACTTAAGCAAGTGGTTACCCTTCAGAGAAGGCCAGAGGAGAGGTATATAGCCTTCATTCCCTGATGCTGCCATTGCTCCAGATGTATTTGAAATGCCTCCCTGGGGAAGGCCTTCAGAGCCGGCTCATGGGCACATGGGAATTCAGACTCATTTTGTTTGTTTGTTTGCTACCATCTTTCATTTGGTGTCCAAAATGTTATTATCCAGTTTTTCACCAGATGTGGCTACAGACATCTCTCATATTTTCAAAGTAAATTTCATTCTCTAGTACTGATACGCCACCAAGAGTGTATTCCAAAGTGTTTGCACCAAGCTGTAAAGACTTTCCAAAGAGGGCAGTCCTGCGCCATGTTGTGTAGTCACAGCAGGGTTGGCATAGAGTGTTCACCCAGATACTTAGCACTGTGCTGCTTTCTGTAATTCCTGAAATTCCGAGTCTGCCACCTGAAGAACTTCCTTTAGTGCTTAAACTAAGTCTGGTGGTTATGAATTCTCTTTAGAGTTCCTTCAGCTGAGAATGTCATTATTTTCCTTTATTCCTGACGGATATTTTCACTGGATATAGAATTCTGAGTTAACGATTCTTTTCTTTCAGCACTGAAAAAATGTTGTTGCAGTCTTTTGACCTCATGGTTTTGGATGAGAACTGTAGAGTAATTGAAAAATTTTTTCCCCTTTGTGAAATGTGTTGTTTTCTCTCTAACTTCTTCCAAGGCATTTCATTGTCTTTGCTATTCTACAGTTGATTATAACTTATTTGGGCATAAAGTTCTTTGAATTTAACTTGTTGGCATGTCCTGAGCTTCTTAAATTCGTAAGTTTGTCTTTCACCAAAATTGGGAACTGTTCAGCCCAGATTTTTTCAAATACTTTAACACCTACACAGAATACCATCTACATTCTGCTATTGAGCCCATCAAGTGAATTTTTAATTTCTAAAAAAAAATTTTTTATTAGTGTATTCATACCTAAATTTTTCTCACATCAAAAATTGTCATTTGTAAATACCTTCTTTTTCTTTAGTGATAATATTTACATTGCCATTTGTTTAAAAAAAAAAAAAAACTCTTCCTGTTACTTCTTAGAGCACGGTTACAATACCTTTTTACAGTTTTTCTGTTATGCCAGTGCTGTGAGTCCTGCTTTAACCTTATGGAAATTGTCATTTTTTTGTTTGCTTGTTTTAGCAAGAAATAGACCCAGTTATGTTCAGGCTGCAAGTTCTGTCTCATCTCCTGTATGCTGTGGCTCAAATGTCTTTTGAATTTTCAAAGCTTAAGAGGACGAAAATATTTTGAGGACTTATCTATGTGAGTGCCACTCAGTCTGGGACCTAGATGGTGTTCTAACCCATAATACAGTGCTCAAAGGTTTACAATGCTTCTTAGGATCAGATCTATGCATGTGCAACTTACCCATTGCCGTCGAGTCAACTTAGAGGTGACTTTATGTGCGACTTTATGAAATCCCTGTCTTGAGCTGCTTCCTCTCTATATCTGCCTTCTGAGGGGCTACCTTCCTGGTCCACTGGCAAGAATGTTGGGGCTTTAATCTCTTCATTCTGCCACGCGGTTAAGTGACTGGGTCTGTCTATGGGGCGAAATAATGGTATGATAGAGACAGAAAATGTAACAGACATTCCTCTACACTCTTTGGACTTAGAGTATTAGGTGTTTGCCCCCCTGCCTGCCTGCCCATCTCTCTCCTTTACAGACCGTCTACCCCCCACATGAGAGAAAGAAGGATTGTCTTGGACCTATTTCTATCCACAACCTGAGTGTAGTTATGAGATTTGGGCTCATTTAATTTCAGCCTCTGGAATATTCATACTTTATGTTCTGGTTTCCTCCCCCAGCCACCTTCAACCACTTCCTTTGCAGAGTCCTGAGATAGCATCCCATGCATTTGTCCAGATACTTAGTTGTCAGATACCAGCATAGCCACCGGGGAAGTGTTGGTTGTGGTTGGGGGGAGGGACTGTACACTGAAGGAGCTGCAAGACCTGGCTGCCTTGTGTGAGCAGGACCGGGGTGTGCTGAGGGACGAGTGCTGAAGGTGCTGAGTCAAGGGGAGTTTAACGTAAAGTTGGGTCAAGAAGAGTTTGTTGATATGGGGGAACTCTCTCCTAAAAAGGATTTATTGCCATTGTAGGGGTTCTGGAAATGGGTTTAATATGCTACAGGGATTGCACTTGGAAGCTTGGAAAAGGCAATGGTCCACATTCTATGAAATCAAAATGCCGTTACTGCTGTGTCAGATGTTGAAAAATGGGGGAAAGTCTCTAATACATGGACATCCAGAGTGAGTTCTCTTAAGACCATTTTTGAGAAGTCCTGAAGGACACTCCTCTCATCAGAACAATAAGGAAGGCACGGTGGAGGGGAGTGGCAGCAAAGTGAAACTTAGCGATGTCTGTCCTCTGGAGGCTTCGGTTGTGGGTAGGAGACAGCTGCCTAGTAGCAATGGGAATAATGGGGTCCCAGAGCAGCAGAAGCCAGGTGGAAGCACTTAACTATCAGAAACAAGGTGTATGTCATTACTGTAACGGTCAGCAGGTCAATATATTATCTACTGGGGCATAAAAAATTATCATAAAACATAGCAGGTATTAGATAAATGGAAAAATACTCCATTCATGCTAATAAAATTTCGAAGTAGACAAATATACTGTTATTACTTTTATGACCCAGCATACTTTTCTAGGTGAATTAATGAGCTAGAAAAGTTAAGGAATGAATTAAATATTAAAACAGATTTTCTTCTTTTTATGATGATAATATAATTGCATACCTAGAAAATGAGGATAAAAATTTTGGTAAACTGACAAGCCAAATATACCAAAATCAATGACTTCTCTCCAATCTAGACATAGTGCCCAAACTTGGAAGTTTCAGCGTGGGAGGAATAAAGACAATTTTCTTTACTACATGATTGCATCAAATTGTGTCCAAAACCATGAACTACTTAGGAAAATGTTGTTTTGACTGGAACAGAAAAGAACCTATTTGAAGTAGAGGAGGAAATAAAATTAAACCTTAATAATGCAAAAAATATGTTTTATCAAATGGGAAGTCTTGTTTAATCAATGACAGTCCCCCAAAATCAACATACAAATGTATTGCAATTCCCATTAGAATATTTACCTAGTTATTTGTTGAACTGTATACAGTAATCTTAAGATGCAAATAGTATAACGGATACAAAAGAACAGACAACAAAAACATGAAAAAGAAGGAGGCTGCTTCATCAACTAACGGAACAAATATTACATAGCATAGGAACTGAAAGCTAGACCAAGGAAACGAAGTAGCAAATCCACAAAGATTATCATAATAACCGTTAATACAGAGGTGGTATTTCAACTCAGGAAAATTATGGTTTATCTTATAAATGCTGCTGACTCAACTGATCATTCTGGGCAAAAAAAAAAAAAAAACTTCTAAGAATGTGATACATCAGCGATGGATTTGGGAAATTATGGGAAATGTCGATGATAAGGATTAACAACTATTTCCATTTTATACAAGGAAGACAAAAGTTGAGGACTTGCAAAATGAGCAATGAATTCAAAAGACCGTTCAGAGCAAATACGAATGGCTAATAAGCATAATCAAAGTTGTTCAAAAACACTGGCAGTGAAGAAAATATCAAAGTCCCAGTGAAACTGGCACAATTTAAAAATCTACACCACCTATGGCTGGGGCCGGGGGGTGCTGTGGGGAGAAGGGTGCCTCAGACATGGCTGGAAAGGGGCGTTATGACAGCCTTTAGGGGAAAGACACGGACATGGCTCTGTAATTTTGAAACATTCTTTGACCTAGAAATCTCACCCTTTGGAATCTATCCCATGGAAGCAAATCCTCTAGTATACAAAGGACGGTTATTGTTAATAATGGCAAAATCGACTGCCATGGATGGTGGAAAGATAGATAATTTATGGTAGAGCTAAATCAATAAAATTTAGGAGTCATTAGAATGAAAAAGAACTCTGGTAGTTAAATAGGAGAAATCTCTGTGAAGTATTATTGAAGGAGAAAATCAAGGTGCAGAGAAGTCTGTATAAAATGAGCACATTAGGGTAAAGCAATAGCAATTGTTTGAGTATGCTTGAATACCTGTTTGTGTTTATGTGAGTGTGTAAATGAGCAGACGAAGATACATGTATGTCTGTGTGTGCTCGTATAAGCAAGGGTAAAAGAGACTACTTACCACATTGTTAACCTGAAGCACCTTGGATTCACTTCTGGAAAAGGACTGGCGGGGGCGGGGGAGTTAGAACATGCAGGAAGAGCGGACTTAGAAAGCACGGGTGATATGTGTTTCCACTGTAGTAGTGCTATGTATGAGTCTAGATAGTGTATACAGTAATTGCTCTCATCTATTTAAACGCTTTATGTGTAAATATGAGTTCAATAAAAAAAATTTTTTTTTTAGTGCTATGTATGAGTCTAGATAGTGTATACAGTAATTGTTCTCATCTATTTAAATGCTTTATGTGTAAATATGAGTTCAATCTTAGAAGACCCAAAAAGGCAGTGTTAGTGCCATACCTAATGACCTTCAGGGAATCAGCAATTTACAGAGCACTGTGGGTAGTGTATGACCCAATTTCCATTAAAGCAAACAAACCAGGGGATCTACTTGCGAACCTGTGACTGTGTGTATGTGTCCCAGCTGAGAAACGTAGGGAAAGATACACATGTGTCTGTTAACATTGGATGCCTTGGGGGTGCAGGACCAAATTACATATGAGGTTGGGACCATGACTGTAACTTTTTCCTTATACAAATCTGTACCCTTAGAGGTGTTATACAAAAGACTTTCAGAGCTTTGAAAGTTGATAAACATCATCATAGATACATTATTTTAAAAACATTTTGTTGGATTTTTTTTTTTGAACAGGGGGAAAATATCTTTAACAACAGATACAAAGATTTTAATCACTGGAAGAAGAGCACACCACAGACTGCTCAACAGTCAGACCCAGCAGTTTTCTTGCTTGTTCTTGGAGACAATGAGCTCTTCTGGTCTCTACACCCGGAAATGACCAGCAAGAATTTTGTAAGGGTCCATGAAGTTACTCCTCAAATGTTTCTTGCAAGTACATGTCTACAGATAAAGGAAGAAGGCTGGACACCACATGCAGTTCACTAGGTAACTCACAGATGACTAGAAGATTCTCTTTCCCTGATATGCCACTACCACTTCCTTCCACTTGTTGCTCTGCTGGAAAACGTACCCTTTGCATGCTATACCTTTTCCTGGACTGAACATAGAGGAAGTTAACTGGAAAGATGCAGCTTTTAAGGAAAAATATTTCGACCAATAGCTCCAGGGACAGTAGGACCCCCCCAGCCAGCCTATGGCCACTGTGGGAATGCCGGCCCCCTCACTCTCTTGTACCTCTGAGCACCCAGGGCTTTCTGTTTGATCATCAGAGACTGCAAAATTCACCTCGCCTGAAAGCCCTCGCTTCCTCCGCCTCTGACCCTGTCCCTCGCAGGAGAGTCTGTCACTCTGAGAAGTACAAACAGGGCAGCCTGTTGTTGGAAATGCCCCTCCTGGAGGCCCTGCCCTCCCTTCCTTGCCCCTGAGGGCTTCCCTGTGCCACTTGGGGTCTCATCACCGAGGGAAAGACATACCCCTGGCACCTCCAGGGTTTCCCAGCTCCTAGTGCTTGCTGTTGTGGCTGAAACTTGGCCTTTTCTGCTCATTATCGAGTCTGGGTCTTGGGAAGACTCATCTATGAGCCCAAGGATTTGGTCTTAGGGATCCCTGGGGCCTGTCCATCACCACCATCCTCCCATCAATTCTCCCTCTGTCCTGGGACCCCTCACTCCTCTTGGGGGCGCTGCTGTGGGAGACAGAATCCCCTGGGCACAATGACACTAATGATAGTAGTACCTTATAACAAAAATGTTTACTCTGAAAACACTATAACATGTCTTGGGATTTTATATTTGTAAATAGAAGATCATCCAATGTGCTCCCTCCCCCCTTTATTTGCTGAATGTTCAGGGAATTTGCTCCTTTGGAACATGGGAATGACCTCATTTTCTTGAACTTTTATAATATTTTGTGACTTCTCCAAAAGGAGTTTCCTATGAAAGTGATTTTCTTAGTAAATTTAAACACGCAAATGGGAGAAATTTTCACCTCTTTTTTAAAAAATTTTTTTTCACCTCTTTTTAAGGGAAGCCTTTCATAGAAGGAATTATACTTAAAAGTTAGAGAATAATTTGTATATTTAGTTAAGACCCTGACAGGTATACCTCTTCCTTGTACCCTTCTTAACCAAGCCACAGTAATAGGTTAAAATTGTTTCCTCTTGAAAACAATTGAACAGAAGCCCCTTACCATGTCCTTATTAGATGAGTGACTTCAGAGTGATGCAGATAACATATGTTTGGCTGAAAGCCTTGATGCCACAAACCTGAGAGGCTAGGACACAACCACCTCACCTGTGTGTGTCTAGGAGGGTTGTGTGTGTCAACATAAGGTCTATCTATGTACACTTCTGAACATGAGGGAAGGATTCGAGACCTCAGGACGAAGAGAGAAAACAGACGGGGCCAGGTTGGGTGTATGAGTGTGGTGTGGGGTGGAAAGTAGCGAAAGCTCTCAGAAGCAAGTTAGCGGCCAGGCAGAGGACCAAGGAGGAAACAGGAAACAGGGCTGGAGAGGTCCAGGGCAGCATGGGCAAGCAGCTGAAAAGATGAAGGAGGGCAGACACTGGCTGATGAAAGCGTGCACAATTAGGAACCACAGAAGCTCAGGTTCAGTTTGTTGTTGTCAGTTGCCATGAAGTCGATTCTGACTTGTGGCGACCCCATGTGTTTCACAGTAGAACTGCTCCATTGGGTTTTCTTGACTGTAATCTTAACAGAAGCAGATCGCCAGGACTTTTCTCCCCAGTACTCCTACTTTTAGGTGAGCTGTTGAGCACAAACTGCATCACCTAGGCACTTTTACCTCCTTAACCTATACTTCAAGCTAAGTAGAGTAGGAATTTAAAATGCTATCCTGAAGTGAGGCTTTGCTGTGACTGGGTGTTAAGCCTTGGAAGAGGAGAAGGGGATTTCCTGGATCTAGGGGGATGGGGTCTTCCGCCCAAGCCCAGGCTGGGGACAGCATAGCTCACAGTGGTACAGACACAGTGCTTCCTCATGCCACCCACTTTCATAAGCTCCTGAGAAATTTTACTTCTTTCGTTATTCCTGACATGACATATTAATTCAATCTTATTTGAAAATATGATACAAATGAATAACTGATCTCCCTAAACACCCTTCACCCCCGTCCCAGTTGCCCAGTGGCTTCCTCAACATAGGTTCCCAAGCCTGAACAATTGAGTAGCTAGTCTGTGCCTACTCAGAAAGGCCCTTAGAGTTACAGTAGTGTTCTTTGGTTCACTCACTCATTCCTTTATTTATATCACTGTTTTGTTGTCTACTAAATGACAGCAAGTACTTTCTCTGGGAGAGCCACTTCATCTCCTCACTCAAAATCCATATCTTGTCTCCAAATCTTGTCTGGTGAAATCAGACTCTTTGCCACACACCTCCTGTCAATCAGAAAGAATTTTTCTCCCACCCCTACCTTGAGTCTTAGAGGTTTCTCCTTCCCATATTGCCATTTCATCCTGACTGGGTGAAGGTAAACCAAAAAAAAAAAGGTCCCCCAAAGGATGTTCACCCCTCTGTTCCAAGCTCTCACGAGTTGGGAACTCCAACTGAGGAATCACTCTCTGTGAACTGGTAGCTTAAGTTGCTCTCCCACAGGAGACCTCAGATCGACAACCTCTCCAAAGAGCAGTTGGATCTGAGTGAGCACCAAGGCTTCCATAACACTTGTGTGACATCATTGCTGACATTGTTCAGTTTCGAGGGCCCAGTTTGAACCTAAACAAGACAAACATGGCAGCTTTTGGAGGTGTTGGGAGGATTGGGGGAAACTTAATAATAAGTATGTAATAAAAATGAATTGAAAGTTTTCCCTGCCTTCAAAGAGGTTACCATTCTATTGGAAAGAGAAATGTGAGTTCAGGGAATGATAATGGAGTGTGACGGGCTGTGGTTTCTCCCAAACCTCTCATCTCTGAATTTTAGATGGCTGTTTACTAGCTTGGAAGACCCCAGATGCCATTCACCAAAACTGGATGCAGAACATTTTCTTAATAAACTTCCTTATGCCAATTACCTACACGTCCCCCGAATCCATGGTCCCCAGACCACCGCCCCTGCTCTCCTGTCCCTCAAAGTATTTGGTTGTGATCAGGAAACTTCTTAGCTTTTAGTTTAGTCCAGTTGTGCTGACTTCCTCTGTATTGTGCGTTGTCCTTCCCTTCACCTAAGATGATATTTGTCTACAGTTACTGTTAAAAAACTGTCTTTGGAATTGGAATTGGGATTGCATTGTATCTGTAGATGGTTTTGGGTAGAACTGACATTTTCACAATGTTAGTGAATTTTCTTCTCCCTCACTCCCCACACTCTTAACCATCAAAGAATGTTTTCTTCTGCGTTTAAACTTTTTCATGAGTTCTTACAATAGTGGTCTCATACAGTATTTGTCGTTTTGCGACAGACTAATTTCACTCAGCATAATGCCTTCCAGATTCCACCCTCAGTCCCCTGTAGGCCTGAATGCTGCCACTAGGTGGCCAGACGCTGCCTGATGGCCGCCAAGAAGAGGGAGGTGAGGAAGAGTGTGGTCTGCAGGCACCTGGAGGAGCAGCTGGAGAAGCAGAGAGAGGAGCTAAAGAGGCTGAGGGACCAGCTGGGGAGGCTGCAGAGGCAGAAGTTCAGGCTACAGAGGGTGCAGGTGCAGCACCAAGGCCAGAGCGGGAAGCACCAGAAGACCCTCTAGCACCCCCGGACTAGGAGGAGCAGGGCCTTTGGGCTGGAAGTGTGGGCCCTTCAGGAGAGACCTCCATTCAGTTTTGTTTAACCCAGCTCCCCTGGAAGATCTCCACCCTCCCTCCCCGAGTACACAGAGAGCTCCAGCCCTAGGAGGATCTGGATGGAGGAAGCCCCAGATGGCTGACCGCAGACACCAGGTCCCCTCAGAGGCTCCACTGGCCCAGAAGAGGAGAGGACAGGCCTCACCCGGATGATGAGGTCTCAGAACTCTGAGGATGAGCATGGCATAAGTAGGGAAAGGGAAATGGGATTTCAGTGGGACTTGGGAGGCTAAGGGGTCCCTGCAAGGAGAGCTCTAAGGGAGGTGTGACGGTCATGGGGTGTCACTGAGTTCTTTGCAGGAGAAGGAATCAGAGAAGCCGCAGACTGTGCGGAACCTGCCCGCAGGTGAGCAGTGAACATAAAGCCCTAAACCAAGGCCTCTGGGTCCCTTCCCAGCAGCCTGCAGGCAGAGAAAGAAGCAGGGCTTGGGAGGAGGACAGGAGGGCGGGGTGGAGGAAAAGGAGCTCACCCCAGTCATGTCTTCTGTCCTCACAGGGTGAATTTGGGTTTACGATTAGGATTAGGGGAGTGAAGGGGGAGCTGGTGTAGCAAAATCCTCCTGGGTGTTTTCCATTTCTGGATAAGAGTTGATCCAGTGCTTGCAGGATATTTTCTGTATTTAGCATGTCCTAATTGGAACTTTTTCCTCTCCAATAAATCAAGCTATTCTTTCAGGTTTTCCACATGTTAATGAAACTTGCTAATATTTTTTCTTCTTTCTGTGGTCTAACCTGACATGTCCTGAGGTCAAAGAACTGAAGAAAAAGGTTGACTCAGATGAAAGAAGCAGAGGGCAGGCTTGTAAACCCAGAGAGAACAGCAAGAACACAGGTGATCAGAGGTGAGGGTGGGAAGGGGCAGATTCAGGCCCAGACTAAGTAGTGGACAGAAAAGCCCAAATCTCAGCTGTAGCTTCAGGTCCCAGGTCTGGACATGACGGGCGTAGCCATCTCCCTGGAAGATGAGACCTCTACTGTCACAGGGAAGCCTTCGGGGACACAGGAAGGGAGGGCAGGACCTCCAGAATGAGCACCTCTGACCACAGGCTGTCCTGTGTGGATTTCTCAGAGTGACAGAGACAGCTCCTGCATGGAACAGCGTCAGAGGTAGAGGGCAGTGAAGGCTTTCAGGACAGGTGAATTCAGCAGTCTCCTAAGGATCCAAAAGGAAAATCAGAGATTCTCAGAGGTATCAGAGTGGGAGAGGTTGGCATTCCCAGGTTGGGGGGAGGCTGGTTGGGGAGGTACTGCTTTCTGAAATCTTTTCATCAAACTCTCTTCTATTCATCAACTATCTTCTCAGTTGATGTCATCTATGCTCAGTCCTGAAAAGGGCCTAGAATGCACAAGGGTGGGTTATTCGGTGTGGCAAGGTGGGGAGGAGGTAGTGGCAGCATATCCGGGAAAGAGAATCTTCTAGAGGCACATGAGTTACCTAGTGAATTGCACATGGTGTCCATTCTCCTTCATTTAGCTGTAGATGTGTGTTTGCAAGAGGTGATTGACTTCCCCAAATTATTTTTGGTCATTTCTAGTTACAGACACCAGAAGAGCACATTGGCTCCAAGAACATGCAAGAAATCCACTGATCGTGATTATTACCGTCTGTGGTATTTTTTTTTTTTTTTTGTGGTATGCTCTCCTTTCAGTGATTAAAACCTTTGTCTGTCATAGAGAATTTTCACCTATTTAAAAATATATGTCTATGTCATTTACTAATTTCCAAAGCTATGAAATTCTTTTTTATTACATGTCTAAGAATACAAATTTGTATAATGAAAAAGTTAACATGCAGAGTCCCACCCTCATATTTTGCTCCTGCTCCCCCATGGTATCCAAAGTTAATGGACACGTGTATCCTTCCCTAGGTTTCTCTGCTGGGACATGTATACACAGTCACAGGTACACAAGTAGATCTGATGGGGTGTTTGCTTTTATGGAAACTTGGTCACACTCTACCCACATTGCTCTTGCCCCTTCTTTCCCTTGACATTCTATCTTGACTCTCTGTAAGTCATTAGATATAGCATTAACTATATTTTTATGTCTTCTAAGTTACACACATAAATTAAATAGATAATAACAATTTTAGTACACTTTATCTAGACTTAGACATGTTGTTAGGTGCTATCGAGTTGGCTCTGACTCACAGCGACCCTATGCACAACACAACAAAACACTGCCTGGTCCTGGGCAACCCTCATAATGGTTGCTATATTTGAACCCACTGTTGTAGCCACTGTGTCAGTCAATCTCATTGAGGGTCTTCCTCTTATTCGCTGGACCTCTGCTTTACCAAGCATGGTGTCCTTCTCCAGGGACTGGTCCCTTCTGATAACATGTCTAAAGCCATCCTTGCTTCTAAGGAACATTCCAGCTTCTTTCAAGACAGATTTGTTTGTCTCATACATAACACTAGTGAAATGGAAACACGTTATCACCCATGCTTTTTCAGTCCACTCTTCCTGCATGTTCTAGCTTTCCACCCCCTGTTCTTTCCCACAAGTGAATCCAAGGTAATTCACTTCGACCATATGGTAAGTAGTCTATCTCATCCTTGCTTAAACAAGCACACGCACACATACATGTACCATCATCTGTTCATTTATACACACACATACATGTAAACAGGTATTCAAATATGTTCAATTGTTATTGTTCTACCCAAATGTGCTCATTTTATATATACTTTTCTGCACCTTGATTTTTTCAGTAAACTTCCATAATACTTCACAGAGATTTCTCCTACTTAACTACTACAACTCTTTTTCATTCTAATGACTTCCTATGTTATTGATGACGTAGCTCTACCATATATTCTCTATCATTTCACCGCCAATGGACAGTCAATGTTTTGTCAGCATCAATAATAAACATCCTTTGTATAGTACAGGATTCGCTTATGTGGAGTAGTCTCCACAGAGTGAGATTTCCAGTTCAAAGAATGTTAAAAGTACAGAGCCATGGCCATGTCTTTCCCCTATAGGCTGTCCTAAAGCACCTTTCCAGCCATGTCTCAGGGCTTCCTTCTCCCCACAGCCCAGCCAGCTATAGATGGTGTTGATTTTTAAATTGTGCCAGTTTCACTGGGACTTTGATATTTTCTTATCTACCAGTGTTTTTGAGCAACTTGGACTATGTTTACTGGGCATGTGGATTTGCTGTGAACGATCTGTTTGAATTCACTGCTCATTTTTCAAGTGCTTAACTTTTATCCTTCTGTGTAAAATATAAACTGTTATTAATCCTGGTCATCTACATTTCACATAATTTTCCAAATCTATGATTTGTGTATCACATTTTTGCAAGCTTTGTCCCCCAGAACAATCAGTTGAGTCAGCACCATTTATTAAATAAATATGATTTTCACACCACCTTTTTTTTTTTTTTTTTATGAATAGTTACTGTGATTTCCTAGTAGGTTTTCTATTTCAGTTGTCTACCTGTCAGTTTGTATGCTATGTAATATTGATTTGTTCTGTTACTTGATGAGGTAGACACCTGTTACTATCCTGTTATTTCAGGTTTTTCTTGTCTATTCTTTGGTAATGCAGCCCTGGTGTTGCAATGGTTAAGTGCTTGACTGCTAATTGAAAGAAAGGCTGCCAGGTCACACCCACCCAGTGGCTCTGAGGGAGAAAGGCCTGGCGGTCCGCTCCCATAAAGATTACGGCCTATAAAGGCCTACTGGGCAGTCAGACGGGACGGCTGTGAGTCAAACATCTTGTCCAAGGCTCCAGCAACAACATTCTTTGTTATCTATTGTACTACTTGTAGCTTATGATTAATGTATACAATTAAAAAACAACTACCCGAATATTCTAATTGGAAATGCAATCCATTTATGTGTTAGTTTTGGGAACCTCCATTTGATTAACAAGGCTTCCCACTTGGAAATATGGCATATTTTTTTGCACATATTCAGGTTTTGTTTTATTTACGTTAATACATTAGTTTTCTTTATATATGTCCTTCGCTGCTCCGGTCAAAACAATGTTCCCCTAAATATTTTATAGTTTTGGACACAGTTTGCTACAGTCAAGTAATAGGCAAAAGAGAACGACCAGCCTTTCCCACCCTTGCTAATTTTAGTCTCTTATGTCCACATGGGACAGAAACCCTTGATTTTGATGTATTTGTCTTTTATTCGGGTATGCAATTATATCATTATTTTGAAAATCTGTTTTTATACTTATACCAGTTATTTAAATTTTCTAGTTTAACCCTTCACCTTAAAAGTATGTTGAGTCTTACCAAAATCTTTGTCTAGTTCCAAATTTATCAGCATGAATTGAATATTTTTCCATTTATCTCTCATCTGCTAAGTTTGGGGATAATCTATTATGCCCCAATAGGTAACTAATACTCTGACCTGCTGACCGTTGTTGTAATCACACACAACTTGTTTCTGACAGTTAAGTACTTCTACCTGGCCTCTGTTGGGCTGGGATCCCATTACTTATATTGGTATGAGGTAGCCCAGCTCCCATGAACAATCTCAGCCAATAGAGAATTGTTGTCGTTTGTTGTTGTCGTTTGTTGCTGTCAAGTCATTTCCAACTGATGACAACCCCATGTGTGCAGCGTACAACTGCTTAATAGGGTTTCCAAGGCTGTGACCCTTTAGAAGGAGATCACCAGGCCTGTCTTCTGAGGCACCCCTCGGTGGGTTCAAACTGCCAACCTTTCAGCTGGTAGTTGAGCACTGAACTGTTTGTGGCACCCAGGGACCCCCTAGAGAAGACAGATATCAGTAAGTTCAATGTTGTTGCTGCTCCCCTCATCTCTGCATTCCTTATTATTTTGATGAAATGGGTGTCCTTCAGGACCGCCAAGAAATGGTCTTATAGAAACTAACTCTGCCACGGCCACATATTGGAGACTTTTGCCTCATCGTCCCACATCTGACACAGCAGGTCTGTCATTTCTATTTCGTAGATAGTGGGCCATTGCCTTTTCCAAGCATCGAAGAACAATGCCACAGCTTACGAGACCCATTTCTAGAGCCCTTGCTATGGCGATAAATCCTTGTTAGGAGAGAGTTCCCCATATCAACAAACTGTCCTTGACCCAACTTTATATTAAACTCCCCTTGACTCAGAACCTTCAGCACCCATCCTCAGCACACCCTCGTCCTGCTCACACAAGGCAGCCAGATCTTGCAGCTCCTTCAGTGTACAGTCCCTCCCCCCCTTACCACAACCAACACTTCCCCCAGTGGCTATACTGGTATGTGACAACTAAGTATCTGGACAAATGCATGGGCCGCTATCTCAGGACTCTGCAAAGGAAGTGGTTGGCAGTGGTAGGAAACCAGAACATAAAGTATAAACATTCCAGAGGCTGAAATTAAATGAGTCCAAATCATGTAACTGCATACCAGCTGTGCACAGAAACAGCTCCAAGAGAAGCCCTCTCTCATATCAAATGGGATAGAGGGTCCATAAAGGAGAGAGGTGGGCAAGTCGGCAGGTGGGAAGAAACTTAAAACTCTGGAAGAACAGATTCCTTCTCTCTGACCAGAGTATGTAAGGGCCCAAGAGTGTGGAGGAAGCTCCATTACGTTTTCTCTCTCCCTGTCTGCTGTTGGCATTTAGTCAGTTCTGCCTCAAAGGGTGTGACTTTTCGAAAGCAGATCACCAGGCTAGTCTTCTGAGACGCTTCTTGACAGACTCATGCTGCCAACCTTTGGGCCGGCTGTGGAGTATTTTGGCCCCATAGGCTGAACCAGTCGCTTATGTGCACGACAGAATGAGGAGATTAAAGCCACAGGATTCCTACCAGTGGGCCAAGAAAGCTCTCCTTCAGAGCTCAGAGAGCATCAGAGAAATAGAGAGAGGAAGCGGCACAAGAAAGAGATTCTTCAAACTTGCTATGAACTCCTGGTTCACCACCCATCCCCCCAGATGCATATGCCTTGCCCTGACCCTAAGAAGCCTTATCAAATCCTTTAAGAGCCTCACTAGGGGTTACAACGCCATCAAGATTCCAGTCTGGGTGGCACTCATGTAGATTAGACCCGAGTATCACCGCAAAGGCTTCAAAATTTGAACGAAGATGTGAGCCACAGAATACAAAAACAGGACAGAACTTGCAGCATGAACATATCTGGGTCAATTGAATGCTAAAAAAAACAAAATTAACATTTTGTTTTTCCATAACATTTAAGCAAGACTTACAGTTTTGAAATCTTAAGACACGTATTTTAAAATGCTATTCTAATCATGCTCCAAGAAATAACAGGGACATTTTTTAAATACGTGGAAAGATAGTGGCTATTTGCAAAGGAAAATTTTACATGCTAAAAATGCAATGCTAGCAATGAAAAATTCATTTGATAGTTTCAAAAGCAGAATGGTGATGACAGAGAAAAAAACTGAGTTGGAAGTAGATCAATAGAAAATATTTATTCTGAAGACAGAGAAAAAATACAGAAAAAGATGAGCAGAGCCTCAAAAACTAGACCAAAACCCTATTTCTTTATTGGAACTCCAGAAGACATGGAGAAAATGTGTGGTGCAGAAAAAAGTATTAGGAGAAATACTAACACTTTCCAAATTTGGTGAAAGACATGAACTTACAGATTCAAGAAGCTCAGCAAACCCCAATGAGTTAAATTTAAGGAATTATATACCGCAATAACATATTATTATGAAAATATTTTAAGCACACTATACGAATTCTTTTACAGTGACATGTAAAAAAGAAAACGGCGTACTGTGCTTATGACAATACCTGGGAGGGGGAAAATGCAGTTGACAAAAAAAGAAAAAATATATATAAAACATGCATTATTTGCATAAAAATATGATATATCATAATCAATGGCAGAATAACAAAGACCAAGAAAATACTCAGGAAGAAGTTAGACAGAAAACAACACATTTCAAATGGGAAAAATAATTCAAATACTCTATAGTCATTATCAGAAGCCATGGAAGCCAAAAGATTGTGAAACAACATTTTTTCAACACAAAGAGGGAAATATTAATCTATATAGATATATAATTCTATACCCAGTCATACCTTCGGGAGTAAAGCAAAAGTAATGCCATTCTCAGGGGATGGAAAACTGAGAGAATTCATCACCACCAGACTTCTGCTAAATGAAACACTGAGAAAAGTGGTTCAGGTGGTAGACTTGGAATTTCATTCATATTTCAGGAAAGCAGAAAACGTGGGAACTATGTGGATAAATATACTATGTCAACACTGTAGTCACTGCACAACATGGCACTGGACATGCCTCTTTGGAAAGGTTTTCCAGTCTCTTGGAAATGCTTGGGAATACACTCTTGGTGGCAAATCATTATTAGAGAAAGGAATTAATTTTGACAATATCTGAGAGCTGGCTGTATTCAAGTCTGGTGAATAAACTGGAAAATAAATTTTTGGACCCAAAATAAGTCGTGGAAACAAAAAAATGAGTCTCAATTCCCATGTGGCCATGAGCCAGCTCTGAAGGCCTTCCCCAGAGAGGCATTTCAAGCACATCGGGAGCAATGTCTTCCTGTTGTTTTTGCTAGGTGCCATCGAGGGGATTTCTGAGTCACCGTGGCCCGGTGTGAAAGGAGAATTGTCCCCATAGGGTTTACTGGTGTGTAATCTTAACGGGAGCAGGTTGCCAGATCTTTATTCCTTAGAGCCTCTGGGTAGGTTCAAACAATTAACATTTCGGTTAGCAGCCGAGCACTTAACTTTTGTACCACCAGGGCTCCTTGGAGCAATATCAGTACCACAGAAGTTGGTATGAACCTTCCCATGGACCTTCTCTGAGAGATAATCCCTTGCTTAAGAACCAACTTTAGTTTTCATATATACTCATTCTGCATCAAGTCTAGGTAAGAATTAGAGTGCATCCTTGAGAGGACAATATTTTATATGTGGTCATCAACAAAATATGCCTCAAGGGCAAAGTTTAAGAATAAACCAAGGGATTCCCCATCAGTCCTTGGGACCTGAGAGGGTCTTCAGGAGGATTTTCTGAGACTCAAGGAAAAGGAAGTAGTAGATGCTGCCTTCTTTTTACCACTTCCCTCCCAAACAAACAGGAACCACTGCTAAGATGTCAGGTGTCAAACCCAAACTCCTCTTCGCATCCTCTATGAAACTTGTATAGTAAGACCAGGAACCAGGTGTTCAGCTGTGTGAAGAGAAAAAAAAAATTTTTTTTTTTTTTTTTTAGTATTTCCCATCTTCCAAAGTTTCGAGTTCCAGTGGAATCCTGTTATAAGTCACTAGATCAGCCCAGGACCTGGAAGACTGAAATTCCTGGTGCTCTGACAAGTGGGAGGGGTGGGGGGGGGCACTGGGCAGAGCCTCCTTGACAATCACTTGCCCCAAGAGGCTCTGGAGGCTGCTTCATGTTAAAAGTCAAAGGCCCTTCCGGCCCAGCAGAGTAAGAGCAGGGAAAGACTTTCTCCATTGAAAGAAGAGATGGGCTCAGGAGCTGCAGGTGTGAGACCATTCAGCTTTTTGGCTTCAGGGCATCCCGGCCCCAGTTCACCTTTACAACTGGGCCTTTATAGCCTCTCCACTTCTCTCTCCCTCCCAGCTTTCTCCCAGCACCATGGGCTGTGGCTTCTGCTAGTTTCAATGTTTCAGTAGCACCTCACCCCACTCAGAGGAGGCAGGTTTGCAGGGTGGGGGGCACAAACCCATAGTGCCGCTTAGGTGTCCTTCAACAGAAACTCTCTGGAGGGGACAAGTTGGCCTGACTGATCCTGAGACCCAGACAGAGGGAAACCCAGGGGGAGGGTCATTGGTTGAGGAAGTGTCAGCACCCTCAGGGTCATGTCCCTGGGGTCATGCCCAATTGCAGGAAAAAGGAATTAGCTCTGCAGCTTGGTGTGTTGACCGTCCAGTATGAAGGCCCCGGAAGCCTCTGGAGAATTCTCAGAATTTAGTCTAATCCAGCACTGGGGAAATCCTTACTGAATGAGAGCAGCCATATTCCTGGGGATCTTTATTCTAAAACTCTCAAAGCAGTTGATACAGTCTTAGGAGGTGGGAGATAAGAAAGCTTGGGGCCACAGAGGGACTGTGGCAAAAGAGGGAGGTTCCTATCACTCCCTCTGGGGTCTTGTTCAGGATTTTTTTTTTTTTTAATGCAACTTGGGCTCCAAACAGGCATTTATCGCTGAAGTTGTATTTATGATCCTTAACTCAAATCTGGAGTTTTGAGCTTATTTTGATGATTTCTTCTTTAGTCTATGGAGAAAGGAGTCTACTATAAGCCAGTGGTGAAAGTGCAGGAAATAAAGTCCCTAGTCCTGACCGAGGTCGGCTCTGCTGCACCCCAAACTAGGGGTGACCTCCCTGGGGAGCCCTTCTGAGGGAGAAAGGGGGTGCAGTGTGTGTACCTACAGTGTGGCCTCTCGGGCTTTGCCTTCTCCTCCCAGAAGTGCAACCTCGGGCCTCCACGTGCGGACCCAGAGTTCGAGGGTGACCTCAACTCTCCCACCTTTCCTGGGTCATCCTCTGGACCCAAGTCCCCATATGCCTCCTCTGCCCTCCTATCCCAGCATAAGCGCTGTGATCAGGCTCAGGTGCGTGCACTGGGTCTCGCTCTCTGTGGCCTCAGGCTTCCCCTATTCTGGTGCGACCTGTGAGCCTGGCGGGTCTGAGTTCAGGGCAGGGCTGGGTGGGCTGGGACTGTCGCAAAAGGCTCCTGAAGCCAGCTTCATCCTGCTGCCCGCGAGCTTGCGGTGGGGCAGCCCTGGGCATCGCGCATTCCCCAGGGCGCCCCTCTCTGTGCAGCCCTGCCCCGCCCCCACCCCCAACCACCCACCCTCCGCCTCAGGCCTCCTAGTTCTAGAGGCGCCTTTTCTTGATGCCCAGATGCAACTGGGCACCGCACCGCCCCGCAGAGTCAATCCAGCTAATGACCTCAACCTGAAATGCACAACTTTAAAACTGCTAGATAGGTGGGAAATGAAACAAAAAAAAAGTAAATGTGAAACACTTAAAAAGAACAATTACAAAGATGTCACATTATGTGGGACTGACTGTATTCTCACATCATAGACTCAAAGGAGGCTTGGTTGTATGTTTCTTTGCAAATAAGTCTTAGATAAGGGAACTGGTACCAGGAGTAGATACGCAGCGTGACTTCCGGAAAATGGAAAATCTGGGATTGATTAATTGGCCTGGATGAGGCTGAAAACAGTGATAACCGCATAATATTTAATGATGACATCCTAGCAGTCTACAACATGCAGTGAAAATTTTTCTAAGTAAATTGGCACCAGAAATGGCCTTTAATCACTATACAAAATGGGTCAGTAGTTCAAGATCTCCCTAAGAAGAAGGAATCAACTCGATGGCCAAATGGTTTCAGGTTTGGGAGACCACTTTCAGGCAAGTTCCAGCAAACATGCAAAAAACAGATCATCTTAATCTTGTACATAGTCACCAAAGAAGAGAAAAATATGAGATGCTCTCCAACTTGATCCTTAAGGCTACTTTAATATTGATACCGAATTAGAAAAGAAAGGTATAAGTAATTGAGATGCAAAACCCTACATAAAATGCTGGCAAAGAACTCCAGACAAGTGTAAACCATGTAATACGCCACGATCAAGGGGGTTTATTGTCAGCATGCAATCGAGTGAACATTAAACATTTAATAACTTAATTCACCACATGTGTAGGTTAAGGAAGAAAAGACAAGGCTCACGTAAAGAGATGGCGAAAAGTAGTGATAAAATCCAATCACACTGAGACATAAGAACTCTGAGCAAACTAGGAACAAAAAAAGGAGTTCCCAAACTTGGAAAACTACAACTAGCATGATAGTTCATGGCGAAATGTGGGACATTCTCTTTAAAATTAATTAGCAATAAAACAAGGATGCTTTCTCTTATTATTTCTATGAAATATTTAACAATGGAGGTCGAAGCTAGAACAAAATGACAAGAAAAAGTATAACTATTATTATTCATAGATTATACGAATGTCTTCACAGGAAATTTTTAAAAGCCATAGAAAACATTAGAATTAATACTAATCATAAATACAAAGTAAAAAATAGAGTGAATTTCTATGCATCAGCATCAAGCCAGCTCTTTTGTAGCTTAGTGAAAGCAGAGGACACTGATAGGGAAACAGCAGGATCCAGGTGGGCTAGACAAGGAGGGGAGAGCACTATTTTACCCTAGGCTGGATTTATAAGCACAGATATGTGTGTTAGTTACCTAGTGCCGCCATAAGAAAAAAATAACACAACTGAGTGGCTTTAAAGAACAGAAATTTATTTTCTTACAGTTCAGGAGAGGCTCGAAGTCTGAATTCAGGGCATGGCTCATGTCTACTTCAGCTTCTAGCAGCTTCCAGCCACCCTTTGTGTTCCTGGCCTTGTAGATGCATCTGCTCCTGTCTGTGTCTATTCTGCTGTTTTTATAACTCAGAAGGGACTAGGTCTAGGACCCACCCTACACTGGTATGGCCTTATTAACATAATTTTAAAAATCCCCTATTTCTAAATTAGGTCACATTTACAGGTACAGTGGTTAGGATTTCAACATACCTTTTGGGGTTATACAATTCAGTCCATAATAGTGCCCTCACCAGATATTCTGGACTGAGAGTCCAAGCATGAGCAGCTGAGAGTGGTTCTATTTTTTTTCTATATTAGTTGACTGTAACTTGTATCAATGGTCACCCATATGAACTTTGGAGCAACTTATTATGAAGGACCTGGTCAACCTTTTTAACCATGTCCATTATGTGGAAAAACACACAGACTCCCATCACTGTAGCCTTGAGAAATTGATACGGGTGGAATGGGTTTGGGACCAAGACTTGCTTCATGGCCTTGATAACATGGCATAGCTGTCAGACGTCCACGTGGAGATGTCAGGTAATAATACTAACAGCTAACACTTACTGAGCACATGCACTGGTGTCAGGGGCTCTTATAAAAGCTTCTCCTTAAGAGTTTTGCTCTGCATGATAGTCCTATGAGGAATGTGCTATTATAATGCCCATTTTACAAAAGAGGTCGATACAGAGAGTTAGGCTGACATTTGAATATACGAGTCTGCACCCAGGAGGAATTTGACTAGAGCTACAAAGCTGGCATCTTTAGCTACAGATAGACAGCAGTGGACTCACTGAGTCATCCTAGACAGAGGGTGTCAATAGAGAGAACTAAGCACCGAGCCCTAGGGCACCCTGACGCCTACAAGCTGGCCAGGTGAACTGCAGCCAACAAAGCTCTCTGAAGGCCAGTGCGGTTCCTGGAAGGTGGCCTGTCCTTTCTCTAGGCCGAATTTCCCCACTGCCCCTCCCACCCACACTGGCTTGTCCCCTTCATAATGGCAGGGACAGTAAGTAACTTTCACCACTGCCCAAGATCCCAAGGTTACAATAACATTGGTATGGAAAGCAGAATGATGGAGTCAGGAAGCCTGGTGGTCACATGCAGCCAGCTGGAAAGAGAAAAGAGCAAATAAACAAGGGGAGAAGACCGTGAGCCAGAGGAGTGGGAGAAATGAAATATTTCCCAAGTGCCAAGTAAGGCTGGGCGACTGCTAGTGGCATGTAGTTCCTCATTTAAGCTTCAGAGGGACACAATGGGTGGAATAGACATTGTTACCACTTTCATCATGCAAACGCTTTATTATCTTTGATTTAAACAGTCACATGTTAACAAACCAGAAAACTGAGAAAAGTATAATAAAAGAATACATCTCATCAATTGCAGACTATAATGTTGCCTCAGAAGCTGCTCATTTTTGTTGCTGCTGTAAATATTGCACACAACCTTTGCCAAGCGAACAAGTTGTACAGGTGTACAAGCTATTGACAGCAATTACATTAATCAGCTGTGCAAACTTACCCTTATCAATGGGATTTTTCCATCACCATAAACTGAAACTCTGTGCTCTGTATGCAATAACTGCTTTATTTCCTCCCTCCTGCCCCTGTTAACCCCTAATAAACTTTCGTTACTAACCATTTGCCTGTTCTTATAAAAGGCAGGTTTCTGAATCTGAAAGCTCTTGACAAGCCACAAGGGTGAATTCGTATGGTAGCAGAAGTTATTTGCAATACCTATGTCCTACTATGGACTTGGTTCTAGAATATATAAAGAACCGTTTATAAAGCAAAAACAAAAGTCCAATAGATGAGGAAATACTTGAAAAGATTTCTATATGGCCAACATACATTCATTAGTTATCAGAGAAACTCTTAACAAAATGTCACAATGTGATACTATCCCCCACACACCAGAATGGCTAAAATGAAAAAGATGGAAAATACCAACTACTAGGTAGAGCATGGAGCAAAGGGATCTCTAATTTACTGCTAGTGAAAGTGTAATTTGGTACAACCACTTTAAAAATGCTTTGGCCATATCTACTAAAGCTGTGAACACACATGTATCCTACGACCCAGCAATTCTACTTCTAGATACATACCCAATAGAAATGGGTAGATATGTTCAGCAAAGCACATACTTCTAAGGAATGAACACTCTCATTCTGAAAGCCTAACTTTTTAAATTTTTCTTTAGATAAAGGTTTACAGAACAAACTAGCTTCTTACTAAACAGCTAGTACATATATTGTTTTATAACAACGGTTACCAACCCCATGACATGTCGACACTCTCTCTTCTTCAACTTAGGTTCCCTATTACCAGCTTTCCTGTCTTCTTCTACCTTCTAGTCCTTGTTCCTGGGCTAGTATGCTGCTGGAGCCTCATTTCGTTTTATGGGCCTGTCTAACCTTTGGCTGAAGGGTGAACCTCATGAGCGACTTCATTATTGACCTCAAAGGATATCTGGGGTCCATACACTCAGGGTTTCTCCAACCCCTGTCAAGTCAGTAAGTCTGGTGTTTTTTTTGTGAGTTAGAAGATTGTTCTACATTTTTCTCCAGTTCTGTCCTGAATGCTTCACATTCAAAGCATTATTCTCTGTCTGTTCTAAGGTGATGGCCATATATAATATGTTTATACAGAAAAGTCTAGAGCTTTCTCTGAAATTCAAGAGCAAATCTCTAGAGGCTCATGTGCTTATAGCTTCTGTTCCCTCTGCAGCTACTGCTTCTGTCTGTCCTGCTGGGCTGCACCACATGGAACCAGTTATAAAATTCAACTTCATCTTATAAATTCACAGGAGTCCTACTCACACAAAATTTTTATTGGCTATGAGAACAGGTGTATAGATAAGGTATAGAAGGGATTTCTATTGCAGCAAAGCAAAACCTTAAAATGAAATGGCTGGGAATGGCGGGCCTCCTTCTGTAAAAATGCTTTTCTATATGGAATATGGGAAAATGCAGTTAAGATATGGCTTATGCAAAAAGGCAAAAAGGAATGTTTGCAGCAATTTGGTAATCATTTAGATCACCTGTAAAAATATTTTCATCCTTTTTCTCATAGCTTGCAGGAAAAAAAATTCCAAAAGGATCACATATTTAAAAGTAAAATATGCCACCATAAAAATTTCAGAAGAAACTATGAGAGATTTTGTTTTGCTTTTTATTGGTAAAAGAGAAAGATTTTCTAAAAATCCCAAAGCTGTGAAGGCTAAAACTGGTAAGATATAGATACAGATCTTTGGCATAGCAAAAACTATATGAAGAAAGCAAAAACACAGGCAAAAAGCTGAAAAAAAAATTGCAGGCTAAGGATTTGACTAGACATTTCTCCAAAGAAGATATAGAAATGGTCAATAATCACATGAAAAGAAGCTCAACCTCATTAGTCATTAGGGAAATGCGAATCAAAACCAAAACGCACTATTATTTCAAAACCACTAAGATGGCTCAAATCAATAGGATGGACAACATATGTGGTGAGGATGTGGAGAAACTGGAACCCTCATACATTGCTGGTGGACATGTGACACGATCCAATCAGTTTGGAAAACAGTTAAGTACTTGCTCAGAAAGTTAAACATAGAGTTACCATGCATAGCAATTCCACTCCTAGGTATGTACCCAGGAGAGCTGAAGCATGTTCACATAACAACTTACAAAAGAATTTTCATAGCAGCATTATTCATAAATAGCCAAAATATGGAGAG
>NW_026975479.1:0-51421 GCF_030014295.1 Loxodonta africana
CATAGAGAGATAGTATTGCAGAGATCCGGCCCGCCAGGCAGATGACACAGGGCCCTCCAGTGTGACCTATGACACCTAGTGGCCACAGGATTTGAGCACACCCTGGAAAGGCTACGCAGGCACAAGGGAGCCCCTGGTGCGGACTGCTTCAGGGCATTGGCACAGCAGGCCAGGTACCTCTTCCCACTTTCCTCAGGATATCACTACGCAAGGCATCCCCACTCAGCATCTCTTGCCTCTCTCTGTCTCTCTCTGGATGTGTTCGTTCTCTGAAATCTCTTCCTTCTCCCCCTTGTCACTTCACACCTTGGAGTGCCTGACAGAGGGCCTAGAGACCAAAGAGCAAAGGGGGAAGGCCTCTGGCTCTACTGGTTGCCCATGGGCAGAGAAGATCTGCTAGTCTATCTGGAAGGTCTAGAGAGTAGCCATTGATTGGGGAGCTACATCACGGGCGGACCTGGCCAGGTGAAGCTTGCTGACATGCAGCAGCCTCTCCGAGACTACTAATTCCGCGGAGAACATTCTATGCAAATACCCGGCTGAGTGCCATGGGCAGAAAACATTGACACATACCTGCCAGGGGTCTATCCTGGGTCTCAAGAGTCCACCCTGGTCTCCAGCCACTCATCATCTCAGCACACACTTTGCCTGCACACATGGAATCCGCCTCTCTCCACGAATGCCTTCTCCTGCTAGGAAACACACGATGGCACTCAGCCAAAGGAGAGCACAGGCAAAGTCAACTGAAGCCCGCATTTTCAAGATTTTGCCCTCTGCTGGGCCACAGCCTCCGCTGGCACAGTGCATGTGTGTCACTTCTCCGAAGACAAGGCCGCAATCCCGGGCGTCCAGGGCCCCAGCAGTCCAGAGTCTGCGCATGGCGGCATATGGATCACCTCTTTGCCACGTACAGGAGGGAGGCCTGGGCCCTACACTGGCTCCGCTAGAGCTCCACGATCTCAGCTATTTTCCCTGACCTTTGGCCCGTGCCCTCGTGTCTGTGTCATCCCTACTTACACTTCTTCTCCGACCACTCTGAATCCGCCACCTGCGGATACATGAGCATGAAAATCAACATCTGTCACTGCCTGCAGTGTCACAGGTCACTAGGTGTCTAGGCTCAGGCTGACCTTGGCTGTCTTCTGCCCAGGCAAGGAGCCTAATCCTTCAAAGGCAACGAGGACATGTGGTCATTGGCCGACATTCATTCTTTCATCCACACAGCGGTCTAGATGAGGCTAAAGAGGCCAGGTAGGCCAGGTGACGGCTGAGTGCGGGGCCTAAGGCTTCTTTCCCCAATCACCATGGAGACAGCCACCGCAAGGCTGGCCGGAACTTCTGACGGGGACGGGTCACAAACACCGAGCCAATAGGAGAGGTCCAGCCTAAGCGGCCACTTCCGCAGTGCCCTCCATTTTACCCATGGACACACGACGGCCCCTTCTCTTTTGGGCCACAAAATCCAGGGCACCCAGGGAATCACCTCACAGTAGGCAGCCCCTGATGTGGACACGTTCGACACACGGGGCCAGCAGGCAGGTACCACTTTTCCACTTACGCTAGGATATCAGTAGGCAAGGCGCCCTTCCTCAGCATCTATGGCCCCTCTGTATATGTGTTCATTCGGAGAAATCTCTTCCTTCTACCCTGAGACACATCACAAGTATGAGGGGCCTGAGAGAGAGCCTAGAGATGGAACGGGGGAGGCTTCTGGCTGTACTGCTTCCCCGTGGGTAGAGAAGAGCAGGTAGTCTCTCTGGAAGGTCTTAGCTTCTGTGACTGACATGGACAATACAGTAGGTGCGGACCCTGGCCAGGTGGAGCTTGTGGGCAGATGCAACCCCTCCGGCGACGAATAATTCCGCTGCTGCTTTGTATGGTGAAAACCTCCCCCCGCCAAGTGGGATGGGTAGACAACACTGACCCACACCCGCCAGGGGCCTCTCCTGGGACTAAAGATCCCAACATGGTCTCAACGTCGTCACCCTCTCAGCACACACCTTTCCTGCACACGTAATCCTGCCTTTCTCCGTCAGGGCCCTCTCCTACCAGGAGAAAAAGCAAGCCGCTCAAAAAGGCCGATGCCGGGAACTCGAGGAAACACTGCCATTTTCCAAATTTTGGCTGTCTACATGTCCCCGCCTCCGCTGCAAGGCCGCGTATGTGGCCGGGCTCCGAAGGCAAGGCCGAAATCCTGGCAGCCTGGGCCCAGCAGTCCCATGGTTTATGGACGTGGGGACACGGATGACCTGTTCGCCACATACAGGAGGGACCCTTGGGCCCTTCACTGGCTCGCCATTCAGCTCCACGACGTCCACTACCGGCCCTGGCCTTTGCTTTGGCTGGTGCCCCACGGAACGTGTGCTCCGGAGCCATGTTTCTCCGCCCATCACTATCATTCTGCCACCAGGCGATATGTGAGTGTGGGAGTCACCATTTGTCACTGGCAGCAGTGTCACGAGGCAGTAGACTTCCAGGTACCCGCTGACCTAGGCTGCCTTCTGCCCCAGGCAAGGTCCCGAATCCTTTATCCCAGATGCTGACACCCGGGCACTGGCGGACATTCATTTGGAGCAACACAGAGGTCTGAGTGAGGGTCAGCGGGCCAGGTAGGTGAAGTCAAGGCCAGGTGGGCGGGGCTAAGACTCCTTTGCCATCACCATAGAGACAGTCCCCCCCCGCAAGAGTGGGCGGAGCTTGTGATGGGCCTGCTGACAAGACTTGAGCCAATGGCAGAGATCCGGCCCGCCAGGCAGATGACACAGGGCCCTCCAGTGTGACCTATGACACCTAGTGGCCACAGGATTTGAGCACACCCTGGGAAAGGCTACGCAGGCACAAGGGAGCCCCTGGTGCGGACTGCTTCAGGGCATTGGCACAGCAGGCCAGGTACCTCTTTCCCACTTTCCTCAGGATATCACTACGCAAGGCATCCCCACTCAGCATCTCTTGCCTCTCTCTGTCTCTCTCTGGATGTGTTCGTTCTCTGAAATCTCTTCCTTCTCCCCCTTGTCACTTCACACCTTGGAGTGCCTGACAGAGGGCCTAGAGACGAAAGAGCAAAGGGGGAAGGCCTCTGGCTCTACTGGTTGCCCATGGGCAGAGAAGATCTGCTAGTCTATCTGGAAGGTCTAGAGAGTAGCCATTGATTGGGGAGCTACATCACGGGCGGACCTGGCCAGGTGAAGCTTGCTGACATGCAGCAGCCTCTCCGGAGACTACTAATTCCGCGGAGAACATTCTATGCAAATACCCGGCTGAGTGCCATGGGCAGAAAACATTGACACATACCTGCCAGGGGTCTATCCTGGGTCTCAAGAGTCCACCCTGGTCTCCAGCCACTCATCATCTCAGCACACACTTTGCCTGCACACATGGAATCCGCCTCTCTCCACGAATGCCTTCTCCTGCTAGGAAACACACGATGGCACTCAGCCAAAGGAGAGCACAGGCAAAGTCAACTGAAGCCCGCATTTTCAAGATTTTGCCCTCTGCTGGGCCACAGCCTCCGCTGCCACAGTGCATGTGTGTCACTTCTCCGAAGACAAGGCCGCAATCCGGGCGTCCAGGGCCCCAGCAGTCCAGAGTCTGCGCATGGCGGCATATGGATCACCTCTTTGCCACGTACAGGAGGGAGGCCTGGGCCCTACACTGGCTCCGCTAGAGCTCCACGATCTCAGCTATTTTCCCTGACCTTTGGCCCGTGCCCTCGTGTCTGTGTCATCCCTACTTACACTTCTTCTCCGACCACTCTGAATCCGCCACCTGCGGATACATGAGCATGAAAATCAACATCTGTCACTGCCTGCAGTGTCACAGGTCACTAGGTGTCTAGGCTCAGGCTGACCTTGGCTGTCTTCTGCCCAGGCAAGGAGCCTAATCCTTCAAAGGCAACGAGGACATGTGGTCATTGGCCGACATTCATTCTTTCATCCACACAGCGGTCTAGATGAGGCTAAAGAGGCCAGGTAGGCCAGGTGACGGCTGAGTGCGGGGCCTAAGGCTTCTTTCCCAATCACCATGGAGACAGCCACCGCAAGGCTGGCCGGAACTTCTGACGGGGACGGGTCACAAACACCGAGCCAATAGGAGAGGTCCAGCCTAAGCGGCCACTTCCGCAGTGCCCTCCATTTTACCCATGGACACACGACGGCCCCTTCTCTTTTGGGCCACAAAATCCAGGGCACCCAGGGAATCACCTCACAGTAGGCAGCCCCTGATGTGGACACGTTCGACACACGGGGCCAGCAGGCAGGTACCACTTTTCCACTTACGCTAGGATATCAGTAGGCAAGGCGCCCTTCCTCAGCATCTATGGCCCCTCTGTGTATGTGTTCATTCGGAGAAATCTCTTCCTTCTACCCCTGAGACACATCACAAGTATGAGGGGCCTGAGAGAGAGCCTAGAGATGGAACGGGGGAGGCTTCTGGCTGTACTGCTTCCCCGTGGGTAGAGAAGAGCAGGTAGTCTCTCTGGAAGGTCTTAGCTTCTGTTGACTGACATGGACAATACAGTAGGGGCGGACCCTGGCCAGGTGGAGCTTGTGGGCAGATGCAACCCCTCCGGCGACGAATAATTCCGCTGCTGCTTTGTATGGTGAAAACCTCCCCCCGCCAAGTGGGATGGGTAGACAACACTGACCCACACCCGCCAGGGGCCTCTCCTGGGACTAAAGATCCCAACATGGTCTCAACGTCGTCACCCTCTCAGCACACACCTTTCCTGCACACGTAATCCTGCCTTTCTCCGTCAGGGCCCTCTCCTACCAGGAAAAAAAGCAAGCCGCTCAAAAAAGCCGATGCCCGGGAACTCGAGGAAACACTGCCATTTTCCAAATTTTGGCTGTCTACATGTCCCCGCCTCCGCTGCAAGGCCGCGTATGTGGCCGGGCTCCGAAGGCAAGGCCGAAATCCTGGCAGCCTGGGCCCCAGCAGTCCCATGGTTTATGGACGTGGGGACACGGATGACCTGTTCGCCACATACAGGAGGGACCCTTGGGCCCTTCACTGGCTCGCCATTCAGCTCCACGACGTCCACTACCGGCCCTGCCTTTGCTTTGGCTGGTGCCCCACGGAACGTGTGCTCCGGAGCCATGTTTCTCCGCCCATCACTATCATTCTGCCACCAGGCGATATGTGAGTGTGGGAGTCACCATTTGTCACTGGCAGCAGTGTCACGAGGCAGTAGACTTCCAGGTACCCGCTGACCTAGGCTGCCTTCTGCCCCAGGCAAGGTCCCGAATCCTTTATCCCAGATGCTGACACCCGGGCACTGGCGGACATTCATTTGGAGCAACACAGAGGTCTGAGTGAGGGTCAGCGGGCCAGGTAGGTGAAGTCAAGGCCAGGTGGGCGGGGCTAAGACTCCTTTGCCATCACCATAGAGACAGTCCCCCCCCGCAAGAGTGGGCGGAGCTTGTGATGGGCCTGCTGACAAGACTTGAGCCAATGGCAGAGATCCGGCCCGCCAGGCAGATGACACAGGGCCCTCCAGTGTGACCTATGACACCTAGTGGCCACAGGATTTGAGCACACCCTGGGAAAGGCTACGCAGGCACAAGGGAGCCCCTGGTGCGGACTGCTTCAGGGCATTGGCACAGCAGGCCAGGTACCTCTTTCCCACTTTCCTCAGGATATCACTACGCAAGGCATCCCCACTCAGCATCTCTTGCCTCTCTCTGTCTCTCTCTGGATGTGTTCGTTCTCTGAAATCTCTTCCTTCTCCCCCTTGTCACTTCACACCTTGGAGTGCCTGACAGAGGGCCTAGAGACGAAAGAGCAAAGGGGGAAGGCCTCTGGCTCTACTGGTTGCCCATGGGCAGAGAAGATCTGCTAGTCTATCTGGAAGGTCTAGAGAGTAGCCATTGATTGGGGAGCTACATCACGGGCGGACCTGGCCAGGTGAAGCTTGCTGACATGCAGCAGCCTCTCCGGAGACTACTAATTCCGCGGAGAACATTCTATGCAAATACCCGGCTGAGTGCCATGGGCAGAAAACATTGACACATACCTGCCAGGGGTCTATCCTGGGTCTCAAGAGTCCACCCTGGTCTCCAGCCACTCATCATCTCAGCACACACTTTGCCTGCACACATGGAATCCGCCTCTCTCCACGAATGCCTTCTCCTGCTAGGAAACACACGATGGCACTCAGCCAAAGGAGAGCACAGGCAAAGTCAACTGAAGCCCGCATTTTCAAGATTTTGCCCTCTGCTGGGCCACAGCCTCCGCTGGCACAGTGCATGTGTGTCACTTCTCCGAAGACAAGGCCGCAATCCGGGCGTCCAGGGCCCCAGCAGTCCAGAGTCTGCGCATGGCGGCATATGGATCACCTCTTTGCCACGTACAGGAGGGAGGCCTGGGCCCTACACTGGCTCCGCTAGAGCTCCACGATCTCAGCTATTTTCCCTGACCTTTGGCCCGTGCCCTCGTGTCTGTGTCATCCCTACTTACACTTCTTCTCCGACCACTCTGAATCCGCCACCTGCGGATACATGAGCATGAAAATCAACATCTGTCACTGCCTGCAGTGTCACAGGTCACTAGGTGTCTAGGCTCAGGCTGACCTTGGCTGTCTTCTGCCCAGGCAAGGAGCCTAATCCTTCAAAGGCAACGAGGACATGTGGTCATTGGCCGACATTCATTCTTTCATCCACACAGCGGTCTAGATGAGGCTAAAGAGGCCAGGTAGGCCAGGTGACGGCTGAGTGCGGGGCCTAAGGCTTCTTTCCCAATCACCATGGAGACAGCCACCGCAAGGCTGGCCGGAACTTCTGACGGGGACGGGTCACAAACACCGAGCCAATAGGAGAGGTCCAGCCTAAGCGGCCACTTCCGCAGTGCCCTCCATTTTACCCATGGACACACGACGGCCCCTTCTCTTTTGGGCCACAAAATCCAGGGCACCCAGGGAATCACCTCACAGTAGGCAGCCCCTGATGTGGACACGTTCGACACACGGGGCCAGCAGGCAGGTACCACTTTTCCACTTACGCTAGGATATCAGTAGGCAAGGCGCCCTTCCTCAGCATCTATGGCCCCTCTGTGTATGTGTTCATTCGGAGAAATCTCTTCCTTCTACCCCTGAGACACATCACAAGTATGAGGGGCCTGAGAGAGAGCCTAGAGATGGAACGGGGGAGGCTTCTGGCTGTACTGCTTCCCCGTGGGTAGAGAAGAGCAGGTAGTCTCTCTGGAAGGTCTTAGCTTCTGTTGACTGACATGGACAATACAGTAGGGGCGGACCCTGGCCAGGTGGAGCTTGTGGGCAGATGCAACCCCTCCGGCGACGAATAATTCCGCTGCTGCTTTGTATGGTGAAAACCTCCCCCCGCCAAGTGGGATGGGTAGACAACACTGACCCACACCCGCCAGGGGCCTCTCCTGGGACTAAAGATCCCAACATGGTCTCAACGTCGTCACCCTCTCAGCACACACCTTTCCTGCACACGTAATCCTGCCTTTCTCCGTCAGGGCCCTCTCCTACCAGGAAAAAAAGCAAGCCGCTCAAAAAAGCCGATGCCCGGGAACTCGAGGAAACACTGCCATTTTCCAAATTTTGGCTGTCTACATGTCCCCGCCTCCGCTGCAAGGCCGCGTATGTGGCCGGGCTCCGAAGGCAAGGCCGAAATCCTGGCAGCCTGGGCCCCAGCAGTCCCATGGTTTATGGACGTGGGGACACGGATGACCTGTTCGCCACATACAGGAGGGACCCTTGGGCCCTTCACTGGCTCGCCATTCAGCTCCACGACGTCCACTACCGGCCCTGCCTTTGCTTTGGCTGGTGCCCCACGGAACGTGTGCTCCGGAGCCATGTTTCTCCGCCCATCACTATCATTCTGCCACCAGGCGATATGTGAGTGTGGGAGTCACCATTTGTCACTGGCAGCAGTGTCACGAGGCAGTAGACTTCCAGGTACCCGCTGACCTAGGCTGCCTTCTGCCCCAGGCAAGGTCCCGAATCCTTTATCCCAGATGCTGACACCCGGGCACTGGCGGACATTCATTTGGAGCAACACAGAGGTCTGAGTGAGGGTCAGCGGGCCAGGTAGGTGAAGTCAAGGCCAGGTGGGCGGGGCTAAGACTCCTTTGCCATCACCATAGAGACAGTCCCCCCCCGCAAGAGTGGGCGGAGCTTGTGATGGGCCTGCTGACAAGACTTGAGCCAATGGCAGAGATCCGGCCCGCCAGGCAGATGACACAGGGCCCTCCAGTGTGACCTATGACACCTAGTGGCCACAGGATTTGAGCACACCCTGGGAAAGGCTACGCAGGCACAAGGGAGCCCCTGGTGCGGACTGCTTCAGGGCATTGGCACAGCAGGCCAGGTACCTCTTTCCCACTTTCCTCAGGATATCACTACGCAAGGCATCCCCACTCAGCATCTCTTGCCTCTCTCTGTCTCTCTCTGGATGTGTTCGTTCTCTGAAATCTCTTCCTTCTCCCCCTTGTCACTTCACACCTTGGAGTGCCTGACAGAGGGCCTAGAGACGAAAGAGCAAAGGGGGAAGGCCTCTGGCTCTACTGGTTGCCCATGGGCAGAGAAGATCTGCTAGTCTATCTGGAAGGTCTAGAGAGTAGCCATTGATTGGGGAGCTACATCACGGGCGGACCTGGCCAGGTGAAGCTTGCTGACATGCAGCAGCCTCTCCGGAGACTACTAATTCCGCGGAGAACATTCTATGCAAATACCCGGCTGAGTGCCATGGGCAGAAAACATTGACACATACCTGCCAGGGGTCTATCCTGGGTCTCAAGAGTCCACCCTGGTCTCCAGCCACTCATCATCTCAGCACACACTTTGCCTGCACACATGGAATCCGCCTCTCTCCACGAATGCCTTCTCCTGCTAGGAAACACACGATGGCACTCAGCCAAAGGAGAGCACAGGCAAAGTCAACTGAAGCCCGCATTTTCAAGATTTTGCCCTCTGCTGGGCCACAGCCTCCGCTGGCACAGTGCATGTGTGTCACTTCTCCGAAGACAAGGCCGCAATCCGGGCGTCCAGGGCCCCAGCAGTCCAGAGTCTGCGCATGGCGGCATATGGATCACCTCTTTGCCACGTACAGGAGGGAGGCCTGGGCCCTACACTGGCTCCGCTAGAGCTCCACGATCTCAGCTATTTTCCCTGACCTTTGGCCCGTGCCCTCGTGTCTGTGTCATCCCTACTTACACTTCTTCTCCGACCACTCTGAATCCGCCACCTGCGGATACATGAGCATGAAAATCAACATCTGTCACTGCCTGCAGTGTCACAGGTCACTAGGTGTCTAGGCTCAGGCTGACCTTGGCTGTCTTCTGCCCAGGCAAGGAGCCTAATCCTTCAAAGGCAACGAGGACATGTGGTCATTGGCCGACATTCATTCTTTCATCCACACAGCGGTCTAGATGAGGCTAAAGAGGCCAGGTAGGCCAGGTGACGGCTGAGTGCGGGGCCTAAGGCTTCTTTCCCAATCACCATGGAGACAGCCACCGCAAGGCTGGCCGGAACTTCTGACGGGGACGGGTCACAAACACCGAGCCAATAGGAGAGGTCCAGCCTAAGCGGCCACTTCCGCAGTGCCCTCCATTTTACCCATGGACACACGACGGCCCCTTCTCTTTTGGGCCACAAAATCCAGGGCACCCAGGGAATCACCTCACAGTAGGCAGCCCCTGATGTGGACACGTTCGACACACGGGGCCAGCAGGCAGGTACCACTTTTCCACTTACGCTAGGATATCAGTGGCAAGGCGCCCTTCCTCAGCATCTATGGCCCCTCTGTGTATGTGTTCATTCGGAGAAATCTCTTCCTTCTACCCCTGAGACACATCACAAGTATGAGGGGCCTGAGAGAGAGCCTAGAGATGGAACGGGGGAGGCTTCTGGCTGTACTGCTTCCCCGTGGGTAGAGAAGAGCAGGTAGTCTCTCTGGAAGGTCTTAGCTTCTGTTGACTGACATGGACAATACAGTAGGGGCGGACCCTGGCCAGGTGGAGCTTGTGGGCAGATGCAACCCCTCCGGCGACGAATAATTCCGCTGCTGCTTTGTATGGTGAAAACCTCCCCCCACCAAGTGGGATGGGTAGAGAACACTGACCCACACCCGCCAGGGGCCTCTCCTGGGACTAAAGATCCCAACATGGTCTCAACGTCGTCACCCTCTCAGCACACACCTTTCCTGCACACGTAATCCTGCCTTTCTCCGTCAGGGCCCTCTCCTACCACGAAAAAAAGCAAGCCGCTCAAAAAGGCCGATGCCCGGGAACTCGAGGAAACACTGCCATTTTCCAAATTTTGGCTGTCTACATGTCCCCGCCTCCGCTGCAAGGCCGCGTATGTGGCCGGGCTCCGAAGGCAAGGCCGAAATCCTGGCAGCCTGGGCCCCAGCAGTCCCATGGTTTATGGACGTGGGGACACGGATGACCTGTTCGCCACATACAGGAGGGACCCTTGGGCCCTTCACTGGCTCGCCATTCAGCTCCACGACGTCCACTACCGGCCCTGGCCTTTGCTTTGGCTGGTGCCCCACGGAACGTGTGCTCCGGAGCCATGTTTCTCCGCCCATCACTATCATTCTGCCACCAGGCGATATGTGAGTGTGGGAGTCACCATTTGTCACTGGCAGCAGTGTCACGAGGCAGTAGACTTCCAGGTACCCGCTGACCTAGGCTGCCTTCTGCCCCAGGCAAGGTCCCGAATCCTTTATCCCAGATGCTGACACCCGGGCACTGGCGGACATTCATTTGGAGCAACACAGAGGTCTGAGTGAGGGTCAGCGGGCCAGGTAGGTGAAGTCAAGGCCAGGTGGGCGGGGCTAAGACTCCTTTGCCATCACCATAGAGACAGTCCCCCCCCGCAAGAGTGGGCGGAGCTTGTGATGGGCCTGCTGACAAGACTTGAGCCAATGGCAGAGATCCGGCCCGCCAGGCAGATGACACAGGGCCCTCCAGTGTGACCTATGACACCTAGTGGCCACAGGATTTGAGCACACCCTGGGAAAGGCTACGCAGGCACAAGGGAGCCCCTGGTGCGGACTGCTTCAGGGCATTGGCACAGCAGGCCAGGTACCTCTTTCCCACTTTCCTCAGGATATCACTACGCAAGGCATCCCCACTCAGCATCTCTTGCCTCTCTCTGTCTCTCTCTGGATGTGTTCGTTCTCTGAAATCTCTTCCTTCTCCCCCTTGTCACTTCACACCTTGGAGTGCCTGACAGAGGGCCTAGAGACGAAAGAGCAAAGGGGGAAGGCCTCTGGCTCTACTGGTTGCCCATGGGCAGAGAAGATCTGCTAGTCTATCTGGAAGGTCTAGAGAGTAGCCATTGATTGGGGAGCTACATCACGGGCGGACCTGGCCAGGTGAAGCTTGCTGACATGCAGCAGCCTCTCCGGAGACTACTAATTCCGCGGAGAACATTCTATGCAAATACCCGGCTGAGTGCCATGGGCAGAAAACATTGACACATACCTGCCAGGGGTCTATCCTGGGTCTCAAGAGTCCACCCTGGTCTCCAGCCACTCATCATCTCAGCACACACTTTGCCTGCACACATGGAATCCGCCTCTCTCCACGAATGCCTTCTCCTGCTAGGAAACACACGATGGCACTCAGCCAAAGGAGAGCACAGGCAAAGTCACCTGAAGCCCGCATTTTCAAGATTTTGCCCTCTGCTGGGCCACAGCCTCCGCTGGCACAGTGCATGTGTGTCACTTCTCCGAAGACAAGGCCGCAATCCGGGCGTCCAGGGCCCCAGCAGTCCAGAGTCTGCGCATGGCGGCATATGGATCACCTCTTTGCCACGTACAGGAGGGAGGCCTGGGCCCTACACTGGCTCCGCTAGAGCTCCACGATCTCAGCTATTTTCCCTGACCTTTGGCCCGTGCCCTCGTGTCTGTGTCATCCCTACTTACACTTCTTCTCCGACCACTCTGAATCCGCCACCTGCGGATACATGAGCATGAAAATCAACATCTGTCACTGCCTGCAGTGTCACAGGTCACTAGGTGTCTAGGCTCAGGCTGTCCTTGGCTGTCTTCTGCCCAGGCAAGGAGCCTAATCCTTCAAAGGCAACGAGGACATGTGGTCATTGGCCGACATTCATTCTTTCATCCACACAGCGGTCTAGATGAGGCTAAAGAGGCCAGGTAGGCCAGGTGACGGCTGAGTGCGGGGCCTAAGGCTTCTTTCCCAATCACCATGGAGACAGCCACCGCAAGGCTGGCCGGAACTTCTGACGGGGACGGGTCACAAACACCGAGCCAATAGGAGAGGTCCAGCCTAAGCGGCCACTTCCGCAGTGCCCTCCATTTTACCCATGGACACACGACGGCCCCTTCTCTTTTGGGCCACAAAATCCAGGGCACCCGGGGAATCACCTCACAGTAGGCAGCCCCTGATGTGGACACGTTCGACACACGGGGCCAGCAGGCAGGTACCACTTTTCCACTTACGCTAGGATATCGGTAGGCAAGGCGCCCTTCCTCAGCATCTATGGCCCCTCTGTGTATGTGTTCATTCGGAGAAATCTCTTCCTTCTACCCCTGAGACACATCACAAGTATGAGGGGCCTGAGAGAGAGCCTAGAGATGGAACGGGGGAGGCTTCTGGCTGTACTGCTTCCCCGTGGGTAGAGAAGAGCAGGTAGTCTCTCTGGAAGGTCTTAGCTTCTGTTGACTGACATGGACAATACAGTAGGGGCGGACCCTGGCCAGGTGGAGCTTGTGGGCAGATGCAACCCCTCCGGCGACGAATAATTCCGCTGCTGCTTTGTATGGTGAAAACCTCCCCCCGCCAAGTGGGATGGGTAGAGAACACTGACCCACACCCGCCAGGGGCCTCTCCTGGGACTAAAGATCCCAACATGGTCTCAACGTCGTCACCCTCTCAGCACACACCTTTCCTGCACACGTAATCCTGCCTTTCTCCGTCAGGGCCCTCTCCTACCAGGAGAAAAAGCAAGCCGCTCTAAAAGGCCGATGCCCGGGAACTCGAGGAAACACTGCTATTTTCCAAATTTTGGCTGTCTACATGTCCCCGCCTCCGCTGCAAGGCCGCGTATGTGGCCGGGCTCCGAAGGCAAGGCCGAAATCCTGGCAGCCTGGGCCCCAGCAGTCCCATGGTTTATGGACGTGGGGACACGGATGACCTGTTCGCCACATACAGGAGGGACCCTTGGGCCCTTCACTGGCTCGCCATTCAGCTCCACGACGTCCACTACCGGCCCTGGCCTTTGCTTTGGCTGGTGCCCCACGGAACGTGTGCTCCGGAGCCATGTTTCTCCGCCCATCACTATCATTCTGCCACCAGGCGATATGTGAGTGTGGGAGTCACCATTTGTAACTGGCAGCAGTGTCACGAGGCAGTAGACTTCCAGGTACCCGCTGACCTAGGCTGCCTTCTGCCCCAGGCAAGGTCCCGAATCCTTTATCCCAGATGCTGACACCCGGGCACTGGCGGACATTCATTTGGAGCAACACAGAGGTCTGAGTGAGGGTCAGCGGGCCAGGTAGGTGAAGTCAAGGCCAGGTGGGCGGGGCTAAGACTCCTTTGCCATCACCATAGAGACAGTCCCCCCCCGCAAGAGTGGGCGGAGCTTGTGATGGGCCTGCTGACAAGACTTGAGCCAATGGCAGAGATCCGGCCCGCCAGGCAGATGACACAGGGCCCTCCAGTGTGACCTATGACACCTAGTGGCCACAGGATTTGAGCACACCCTGGGAAAGGCTACGCAGGCACAAGGGAGCCCCTGGTGCGGACTGCTTCAGGGCATTGGCACAGCAGGCCAGGTACCTCTTTCCCACTTTCCTCAGGATATCACTACGCAAGGCATCCCCACTCAGCATCTCTTGCCTCTCTCTGTCTCTCTCTGGATGTGTTCGTTCTCTGAAATCTCTTCCTTCTCCCCCTTGTCACTTCACACCTTGGAGTGCCTGACAGAGGGCCTAGAGACGAAAGAGCAAAGGGGAAGGCCTCTGGCTCTACTGGTTGCCCATGGGCAGAGAAGATCTGCTAGTCTATCTGGAAGGTCTAGAGAGTAGCCATTGATTGGGGAGCTACATCACGGGCGGACCTGGCCAGGTGAAGCTTGCTGACATGCAGCAGCCTCTCCGGAGACTACTAATTCCGCGGAGAACATTCTATGCAAATACCCGGCTGAGTGCCATGGGCAGAAAACATTGACACATACCTGCCAGGGGTCTATCCTGGGTCTCAAGAGTCCACCCTGGTCTCCAGCCACTCATCATCTCAGCACACACTTTGCCTGCACACATGGAATCCGCCTCTCTCCACGAATGCCTTCTCCTGCTAGGAAACACACGATGGCACTCAGCCAAAGGAGAGCACAGGCAAAGTCACCTGAAGCCCGCATTTTCAAGATTTTGCCCTCTGCTGGGCCACAGCCTCCGCTGGCACAGTGCATGTGTGTCACTTCTCCGAAGACAAGGCCGCAATCCGGGCGTCCAGGGCCCCAGCAGTCCAGAGTCTGCGCATGGCGGCATATGGATCACCTCTTTGCCACGTACAGGAGGGAGGCCTGGGCCCTACACTGGCTCCGCTAGAGCTCCACGATCTCAGCTATTTTCCCTGACCTTTGGCCCGTGCCCTCGTGTCTGTGTCATCCCTACTTACACTTCTTCTCCGACCACTCTGAATCCGCCACCTGCGGATACATGAGCATGAAAATCAACATCTGTCACTGCCTGCAGTGTCACAGGTCACTAGGTGTCTAGGCTCAGGCTGACCTTGGCTGTCTTCTGCCCAGGCAAGGAGCCTAATCCTTCAAAGGCAACGAGGACATGTGGTCATTGGCCGACATTCATTCTTTCATCCACACAGCGGTCTAGATGAGGCTAAAGAGGCCAGGTAGGCCAGGTGACGGCTGAGTGCGGGGCCTAAGGCTTCTTTCCCAATCACCATGGAGACAGCCACCGCAAGGCTGGCCGGAACTTCTGACGGGGACGGGTCACAAACACCGAGCCAATAGGAGAGGTCCAGCCTAAGCGGCCACTTCCGCAGTGCCCTCCATTTTACCCATGGACACACGACGGCCCCTTCTCTTTTGGGCCACAAAATCCAGGGCACCCGGGGAATCACCTCACAGTAGGCAGCCCCTGATGTGGACACGTTCGACACACGGGGCCAGCAGGCAGGTACCACTTTTCCACTTACGCTAGGATATCAGTAGGCAAGGCGCCCTTCCTCAGCATCTATGGCCCCTCTGTGTATGTGTTCATTCGGAGAAATCTCTTCCTTCTACCCCTGAGACACATCACAAGTATGAGGGGCCTGAGAGAGAGCCTAGAGATGGAACGGGGGAGGCTTCTGGCTGTACTGCTTCCCCGTGGGTAGAGAAGAGCAGGTAGTCTCTCTGGAAGGTCTTAGCTTCTGTTGACTGACATGGACAATACAGTAGGGGCGGACCCTGGCCAGGTGGAGCTTGTGGGCAGATGCAACCCCTCCGGCGACGAATAATTCCGCTGCTGCTTTGTATGGTGAAAACCTCCCCCCGCCAAGTGGGATGGGTAGAGAACACTGACCCACACCCGCCAGGGGCCTCTCCTGGGACTAAAGATCCCAACATGGTCTCAACGTCGTCACCCTCTCAGCACACACCTTTCCTGCACACGTAATCCTGCCTTTCTCCGTCAGGGCCCTCTCCTACCAGGAGAAAAAGCAAGCCGCTCAAAAAGGCCGATGCCAGGGAACTCGAGGAAACACTGCCATTTTCCAAATTTTGGCTGTCTACATGTCCCCGCCTCCGCTGCAAGGCCGCGTATGTGGCCGGGCTCCGAAGGCAAGGCCGAAATCCTGGCAGCCTGGGCCCCAGCAGTCCCATGGTTTATGGACGTGGGGACACGGATGACCTGTTCGCCACATACAGGAGGGACCCTTGGGCCCTTCACTGGCTCGCCATTCAGCTCCACGACGTCCACTACCGGCCCTGGCCTTTGCTTTGGCTGGTGCCCCACGGAACGTGTGCTCCGGAGCCATGTTTCTCCGCCCATCACTATCATTCTGCCACCAGGCGATATGTGAGTGTGGGAGTCACCATTTGTCACTGGCAGCAGTGTCACGAGGCAGTAGACTTCCAGGTACCCGCTGACCTAGGCTGCCTTCTGCCCCAGGCAAGGTCCCGAATCCTTTATCCCAGATGCTGACACCCGGGCACTGGCGGACATTCATTTGGAGCAACACAGAGGTCTGAGTGAGGGTCAGCGGGCCAGGTAGGTGAAGTCAAGGCCAGGTGGGCGGGGCTAAGACTCCTTTGCCATCACCATAGAGACAGTCCCCCCCCGCAACAGTGGGCGGAGCTTGTGATGGGCCTGCTGACAAGACTTGAGCCAATGGCAGAGATCCGGCCCGCCAGGCAGATGACACAGGGCCCTCCAGTGTGACCTATGACACCTAGTGGCCACAGGATTTGAGCACACCCTGGGAAAGGCTACGCAGGCACAAGGGAGCCCCTGGTGCGGACTGCTTCAGGGCATTGGCACAGCAGGCCAGGTACCTCTTTCCCACTTTCCTCAGGATATCACTACGCAAGGCATCCCCACTCAGCATCTCTTGCCTCTCTCTGTCTCTCTCTGGATGTGTTCGTTCTCTGAAATCTCTTCCTTCT
The DNA here is from genome assembly GCF_030014295.1 of Loxodonta africana. Classification (NCBI taxonomy): domain Eukaryota; kingdom Metazoa; phylum Chordata; class Mammalia; order Proboscidea; family Elephantidae; genus Loxodonta; species Loxodonta africana. The sequence continues at coordinate 16,601 of NW_026975479.1, forward strand.
CCCCCTTGTCACTTCACACCTTGGAGTGCCTGACAGAGGGCCTAGAGACGAAAGAGCAAAGGGGGAAGGCCTCTGGCTCTACTGGTTGCCCATGGGCAGAGAAGATCTGCTAGTCTATCTGGAAGGTCTAGAGAGTAGCCATTGATTGGGGAGCTACATCACGGGCGGACCTGGCCAGGTGAAGCTTGCTGACATGCAGCAGCCTCTCCGGAGACTACTAATTCCGCGGAGAACATTCTATGCAAATACCCGGCTGAGTGCCATGGGCAGAAAACATTGACACATACCTGCCAGGGGTCTATCCTGGGTCTCAAGAGTCCACCCTGGTCTCCAGCCACTCATCATCTCAGCACACACTTTGCCTGCACACATGGAATCCGCCTCTCTCCACGAATGCCTTCTCCTGCTAGGAAACACACGATGGCACTCAGCCAAAGGAGAGCACAGGCAAAGTCACCTGAAGCCCGCATTTTCAAGATTTTGCCCTCTGCTGGGCCACAGCCTCCGCTGCCACAGTGCATGTGTGTCACTTCTCCGAAGACAAGGCCGCAATCCGGGCGTCCAGGGCCCCAGCAGTCCAGAGTCTGCGCATGGCGGCATATGGATCACCTCTTTGCCACGTACAGGAGGGAGGCCTGGGCCCTACACTGGCTCCGCTAGAGCTCCACGATCTCAGCTATTTTCCCTGACCTTTGGCCCGTGCCCTCGTGTCTGTGTCATCCCTACTTACACTTCTTCTCCGACCACTCTGAATCCGCCACCTGCGGATACATGAGCATGAAAATCAACATCTGTCACTGCCTGCAGTGTCACAGGTCACTAGGTGTCTAGGCTCAGGCTGACCTTGGCTGTCTTCTGCCCAGGCAAGGAGCCTAATCCTTCAAAGGCAACGAGGACATGTGGTCATTGGCCGACATTCATTCTTTCATCCACACAGCGGTCTAGATGAGGCTAAAGAGGCCAGGTAGGCCAGGTGACGGCTGAGTGCGGGGCCTAAGGCTTCTTTCCCAATCACCATGGAGACAGCCACCGCAAGGCTGGCCGGAACTTCTGACGGGGACGGGTCACAAACACCGAGCCAATAGGAGAGGTCCAGCCTAAGCGGCCACTTCCGCAGTGCCCTCCATTTTACCCATGGACACACGACGGCCCCTTCTCTTTTGGGCCACAAAATCCAGGGCACCCGGGGAATCACCTCACAGTAGGCAGCCCCTGATGTGGACACGTTCGACACACGGGGCCAGCAGGCAGGTACCACTTTTCCACTTACGCTAGGATATCGGTAGGCAAGGCGCCCTTCCTCAGCATCTATGGCCCCTCTGTGTATGTGTTCATTCGGAGAAATCTCTTCCTTCTACCCCTGAGACACATCACAAGTATGAGGGGCCTGAGAGAGAGCCTAGAGATGGAACGGGGGAGGCTTCTGGCTGTACTGCTTCCCCGTGGGTAGAGAAGAGCAGGTAGTCTCTCTGGAAGGTCTTAGCTTCTGTTGACTGACATGGACAATACAGTAGGGGCGGACCCTGGCCAGGTGGAGCTTGTGGGCAGATGCAACCCCTCCGGCGACGAATAATTCCGCTGCTGCTTTGTATGGTGAAAACCTCCCCCCGCCAAGTGGGATGGGTAGAGAACACTGACCCACACCCGCCAGGGGCCTCTCCTGGGACTAAAGATCCCAACATGGTCTCAACGTCGTCACCCTCTCAGCACACACCTTTCCTGCACACGTAATCCTGCCTTTCTCCGTCAGGGCCCTCTCCTACCAGGAGAAAAAGCAAGCCGCTCTAAAAGGCCGATGCCCGGGAACTCGAGGAAACACTGCCATTTTCCAAATTTTGGCTGTCTACATGTCCCCGCCTCCGCTGCAAGGCCGCGTATGTGGCCGGGCTCCGAAGGCAAGGCCGAAATCCTGGCAGCCTGGGCCCCAGCAGTCCCATGGTTTATGGACGTGGGGACACGGATGACCTGTTCGCCACATACAGGAGGGACCCTTGGGCCCTTCACTGGCTCGCCATTCAGCTCCACGACGTCCACTACCGGCCCTGGCCTTTGCTTTGGCTGGTGCCCCACGGAACGTGTGCTCCGGAGCCATGTTTCTCCGCCCATCACTATCATTCTGCCACCAGGCGATATGTGAGTGTGGGAGTCACCATTTGTCACTGGCAGCAGTGTCACGAGGCAGTAGACTTCCAGGTACCCGCTGACCTAGGCTGCCTTCTGCCCCAGGCAAGGTCCCGAATCCTTTATCCCAGATGCTGACACCCGGGCACTGGCGGACATTCATTTGGAGCAACACAGAGGTCTGAGTGAGGGTCAGCGGGCCAGGTAGGTGAAGTCAAGGCCAGGTGGGCGGGGCTAAGACTCCTTTGCCATCACCATAGAGACAGTCCCCCCCCGCAAGAGTGGGCGGAGCTTGTGATGGGCCTGCTGACAAGACTTGAGCCAATGGCAGAGATCCGGCCCGCCAGGCAGATGACACAGGGCCCTCCAGTGTGACCTATGACACCTAGTGGCCACAGGATTTGAGCACACCCTGGGAAAGGCTACGCAGGCACAAGGGAGCCCCTGGTGCGGACTGCTTCAGGGCATTGGCACAGCAGGCCAGGTACCTCTTTCCCACTTTCCTCAGGATATCACTACGCAAGGCATCCCCACTCAGCATCTCTTGCCTCTCTCTGTCTCTCTCTGGATGTGTTCGTTCTCTGAAATCTCTTCCTTCTCCCCCTTGTCACTTCACACCTTGGAGTGCCTGACAGAGGGCCTAGAGACGAAAGAGCAAAGGGGGAAGGCCTCTGGCTCTACTGGTTGCCCATGGGCAGAGAAGATCTGCTAGTCTATCTGGAAGGTCTAGAGAGTAGCCATTGATTGGGGAGCTACATCACGGGCGGACCTGGCCAGGTGAAGCTTGCTGACATGCAGCAGCCTCTCCGGAGACTACTAATTCCGCGGAGAACATTCTATGCAAATACCCGGCTGAGTGCCATGGGCAGAAAACATTGACACATACCTGCCAGGGGTCTATCCTGGGTCTCAAGAGTCCACCCTGGTCTCCAGCCACTCATCATCTCAGCACACACTTTGCCTGCACACATGGAATCCGCCTCTCTCCACGAATGCCTTCTCCTGCTAGGAAACACACGATGGCACTCAGCCAAAGGAGAGCACAGGCAAAGTCACCTGAAGCCCGCATTTTCAAGATTTTGCCCTCTGCTGGGCCACAGCCTCCGCTGGCACAGTGCATGTGTGTCACTTCTCCGAAGACAAGGCCGCAATCCGGGCGTCCAGGGCCCCAGCAGTCCAGAGTCTGCGCATGGCGGCATATGGATCACCTCTTTGCCACGTACAGGAGGGAGGCCTGGGCCCTACACTGGCTCCGCTAGAGCTCCACGATCTCAGCTATTTTCCCTGACCTTTGGCCCGTGCCCTCGTGTCTGTGTCATCCCTACTTACACTTCTTCTCCGACCACTCTGAATCCGCCACCTGCGGATACATGAGCATGAAAATCAACATCTGTCACTGCCTGCAGTGTCACAGGTCACTAGGTGTCTAGGCTCAGGCTGACCTTGGCTGTCTTCTGCCCAGGCAAGGAGCCTAATCCTTCAAAGGCAACGAGGACATGTGGTCATTGGCCGACATTCATTCTTTCATCCACACAGCGGTCTAGATGAGGCTAAAGAGGCCAGGTAGGCCAGGTGACGGCTGAGTGCGGGGCCTAAGGCTTCTTTCCCAATCACCATGGAGACAGCCACCGCAAGGCTGGCCGGAACTTCTGACGGGGACGGGTCACAAACACCGAGCCAATAGGAGAGGTCCAGCCTAAGCGGCCACTTCCGCAGTGCCCTCCATTTTACCCATGGACACACGACGGCCCCTTCTCTTTTGGGCCACAAAATCCAGGGCACCCGGGGAATCACCTCACAGTAGGCAGCCCCTGATGTGGACACGTTCGACACACGGGGCCAGCAGGCAGGTACCACTTTTCCACTTACGCTAGGATATCGGTAGGCAAGGCGCCCTTCCTCAGCATCTATGGCCCCTCTGTGTATGTGTTCATTCGGAGAAATCTCTTCCTTCTACCCCTGAGACACATCACAAGTATGAGGGGCCTGAGAGAGAGCCTAGAGATGGAACGGGGGAGGCATCTGGCTGTACTGCTTCCCCGTGGGTAGAGAAGAGCAGGTAGTCTCTCTGGAAGGTCTTAGCTTCTGTTGACTGACATGGACAATACAGTAGGGGCGGACCCTGGCCAGGTGGAGCTTGTGGGCAGATGCAACCCCTCCGGCGACGAATAATTCCGCTGCTGCTTTGTATGGTGAAAACCTCCCCCCGCCAAGTGGGATGGGTAGAGAACACTGACCCACACCCGCCAGGGGCCTCTCCTGGGACTAAAGATCCCAACATGGTCTCAACGTCGTCACCCTCTCAGCACACACCTTTCCTGCACACGTAATCCTGCCTTTCTCCGTCAGGGCCCTCTCCTACCAGGAGAAAAAGCAAGCCGCTCTAAAAGGCCGATGCCAGGGAACTCGAGGAAACACTGCCATTTTCCAAATTTTGGCTGTCTACATGTCCCCGCCTCCGCTGCAAGGCCGCGTATGTGGCCGGGCTCCGAAGGCAAGGCCGAAATCCTGGCAGCCTGGGCCCCAGCAGTCCCATGGTTTATGGACGTGGGGACACGGATGACCTGTTCGCCACATACAGGAGGGACCCTTGGGCCCTTCACTGGCTCGCCATTCAGCTCCACGACGTCCACTACCGGCCCTGGCCTTTGCTTTGGCTGGTGCCCCACGGAACGTGTGCTCCGGAGCCATGTTTCTCCGCCCATCACTATCATTCTGCCACCAGGCGATATGTGAGTGTGGGAGTCACCATTTGTCACTGGCAGCAGTGTCACGAGGCAGTAGACTTCCAGGTACCCGCTGACCTAGGCTGCCTTCTGCCCCAGGCAAGGTCCCGAATCCTTTATCCCAGATGCTGACACCCGGGCACTGGCGGACATTCATTTGGAGCAACACAGAGGTCTGAGTGAGGGTCAGCGGGCCAGGTAGGTGAAGTCAAGGCCAGGTGGGCGGGGCTAAGACTCCTTTGCCATCACCATAGAGACAGTCCCCCCCCCGCAAGAGTGGGCGGAGCTTGTGATGGGCCTGCTGACAAGACTTGAGCCAATGGCAGAGATCCGGCCCGCCAGGCAGATGACACAGGGCCCTCCAGTGTGACCTATGACACCTAGTGGCCACAGGATTTGAGCACACCCTGGGAAAGGCTACGCAGGCACAAGGGAGCCCCTGGTGCGGACTGCTTCAGGGCATTGGCACAGCAGGCCAGGTACCTCTTTCCCACTTTCCTCAGGATATCACTACGCAAGGCATCCCCACTCAGCATCTCTTGCCTCTCTCTGTCTCTCTCTGGATGTGTTCGTTCTCTGAAATCTCTTCCTTCTCCCCCTTGTCACTTCACACCTTGGAGTGCCTGACAGAGGGCCTAGAGACGAAAGAGCAAAGGGGGAAGGCCTCTGGCTCTACTGGTTGCCCATGGGCAGAGAAGATCTGCTAGTCTATCTGGAAGGTCTAGAGAGTAGCCATTGATTGGGGAGCTACATCACGGGCGGACCTGGCCAGGTGAAGCTTGCTGACATGCAGCAGCCTCTCCGGAGACTACTAATTCCGCGGAGAACATTCTATGCAAATACCCGGCTGAGTGCCATGGGCAGAAAACATTGACACATACCTGCCAGGGGTCTATCCTGGGTCTCAAGAGTCCACCCTGGTCTCCAGCCACTCATCATCTCAGCACACACTTTGCCTGCACACATGGAATCCGCCTCTCTCCACGAATGCCTTCTCCTGCTAGGAAACACACGATGGCACTCAGCCAAAGGAGAGCACAGGCAAAGTCACCTGAAGCCCGCATTTTCAAGATTTTGCCCTCTGCTGGGCCACAGCCTCCGCTGCCACAGTGCATGTGTGTCACTTCTCCGAAGACAAGGCCGCAATCCGGGCGTCCAGGGCCCCAGCAGTCCAGAGTCTGCGCATGGCGGCATATGGATCACCTCTTTGCCACGTACAGGAGGGAGGCCTGGGCCCTACACTGGCTCCGCTAGAGCTCCACGATCTCAGCTATTTTCCCTGACCTTTGGCCCGTGCCCTCGTGTCTGTGTCATCCCTACTTACACTTCTTCTCCGACCACTCTGAATCCGCCACCTGCGGATACATGAGCATGAAAATCAACATCTGTCACTGCCTGCAGTGTCACAGGTCACTAGGTGTCTAGGCTCAGGCTGACCTTGGCTGTCTTCTGCCCAGGCAAGGAGCCTAATCCTTCAAAGGCAACGAGGACATGTGGTCATTGGCCGACATTCATTCTTTCATCCACACAGCGGTCTAGATGAGGCTAAAGAGGCCAGGTAGGCCAGGTGACGGCTGAGTGCGGGGCCTAAGGCTTCTTTCCCAATCACCATGGAGACAGCCACCGCAAGGCTGGCCGGAACTTCTGACGGGGACGGGTCACAAACACCGAGCCAATAGGAGAGGTCCAGCCTAAGCGGCCACTTCCGCAGTGCCCTCCATTTTACCCATGGACACACGACGGCCCCTTCTCTTTTGGGCCACAAAATCCAGGGCACCCGGGGAATCACCTCACAGTAGGCAGCCCCTGATGTGGACACGTTCGACACACGGGGCCAGCAGGCAGGTACCACTTTTCCACTTACGCTAGGATATCGGTAGGCAAGGCGCCCTTCCTCAGCATCTATGGCCCCTCTGTGTATGTGTTCATTCGGAGAAATCTCTTCCTTCTACCCCTGAGACACATCACAAGTATGAGGGGCCTGAGAGAGAGCCTAGAGATGGAACGGGGGAGGCTTCTGGCTGTACTGCTTCCCCGTGGGTAGAGAAGAGCAGGTAGTCTCTCTGGAAGGTCTTAGCTTCTGTTGACTGACATGGACAATACAGTAGGGGCGGACCCTGGCCAGGTGGAGCTTGTGGGCAGATGCAACCCCTCCGGCGACGAATAATTCCGCTGCTGCTTTGTATGGTGAAAACCTCCCCCCGCCAAGTGGGATGGGTAGACAACACTGACCCACACCCGCCAGGGGCCTCTCCTGGGACTAAAGATCCCAACATGGTCTCAACGTCGTCACCCTCTCAGCACACACCTTTCCTGCACACGTAATCCTGCCTTTCTCCGTCAGGGCCCTCTCCTACCAGGAGAAAAAGCAAGCCGCTCTAAAAGGCCGATGCCCGGGAACTCGAGGAAACACTGCCATTTTCCAAATTTTGGCTGTCTACATGTCCCCGCCTCCGCTGCAAGGCCGCGTATGTGGCCGGGCTCCGAAGGCAAGGCCGAAATCCTGGCAGCCTGGGCCCCAGCAGTCCCATGGTTTATGGACGTGGGGACACGGATGACCTGTTCGCCACATACAGGAGGGACCCTTGGGCCCTTCACTGGCTCGCCATTCAGCTCCACGACGTCCACTACCGGCCCTGGCCTTTGCTTTGGCTGGTGCCCCACGGAACGTGTGCTCCGGAGCCATGTTTCTCCGCCCATCACTATCATTCTGCCACCAGGCGATATGTGAGTGTGGGAGTCACCATTTGTAACTGGCAGCAGTGTCACGAGGCAGTAGACTTCCAGGTACCCGCTGACCTAGGCTGCCTTCTGCCCCAGGCAAGGTCCCGAATCCTTTATCCCAGATGCTGACACCCGGGCACTGGCGGACATTCATTTGGAGCAACACAGAGGTCTGAGTGAGGGTCAGCGGGCCAGGTAGGTGAAGTCAAGGCCAGGTGGGCGGGGCTAAGACTCCTTTGCCATCACCATAGAGACAGTCCCCCCCCGCAAGAGTGGGCGGAGCTTGTGATGGGCCTGCTGACAAGACTTGAGCCAATGGCAGAGATCCGGCCCGCCAGGCAGATGACACAGGGCCCTCCAGTGTGACCTATGACACCTAGTGGCCACAGGATTTGAGCACACCCTGGGAAAGGCTACGCAGGCACAAGGGAGCCCCTGGTGCGGACTGCTTCAGGGCATTGGCACAGCAGGCCAGGTACCTCTTTCCCACTTTCCTCAGGATATCACTACGCAAGGCATCCCCACTCAGCATCTCTTGCCTCTCTCTGTCTCTCTCTGGATGTGTTCGTTCTCTGAAATCTCTTCCTTCTCCCCCTTGTCACTTCACACCTTGGAGTGCCTGACAGAGGGCCTAGAGACGAAAGAGCAAAGGGGGAAGGCCTCTGGCTCTACTGGTTGCCCATGGGCAGAGAAGATCTGCTAGTCTATCTGGAAGGTCTAGAGAGTAGCCATTGATTGGGGAGCTACATCACGGGCGGACCTGGCCAGGTGAAGCTTGCTGACATGCAGCAGCCTCTCCGGAGACTACTAATTCCGCGGAGAACATTCTATGCAAATACCCGGCTGAGTGCCATGGGCAGAAAACATTGACACATACCTGCCAGGGGTCTATCCTGGGTCTCAAGAGTCCACCCTGGTCTCCAGCCACTCATCATCTCAGCACACACTTTGCCTGCACACATGGAATCCGCCTCTCTCCACGAATGCCTTCTCCTGCTAGGAAACACACGATGGCACTCAGCCAAAGGAGAGCACAGGCAAAGTCACCTGAAGCCCGCATTTTCAAGATTTTGCCCTCTGCTGGGCCACAGCCTCCGCTGGCACAGTGCATGTGTGTCACTTCTCCGAAGACAAGGCCGCAATCCGGGCGTCCAGGGCCCCAGCAGTCCAGAGTCTGCGCATGGCGGCATATGGATCACCTCTTTGCCACGTACAGGAGGGAGGCCTGGGCCCTACACTGGCTCCGCTAGAGCTCCACGATCTCAGCTATTTTCCCTGACCTTTGGCCCGTGCCCTCGTGTCTGTGTCATCCCTACTTACACTTCTTCTCCGACCACTCTGAATCCGCCACCTGCGGATACATGAGCATGAAAATCAACATCTGTCACTGCCTGCAGTGTCACAGGTCACTAGGTGTCTAGGCTCAGGCTGACCTTGGCTGTCTTCTGCCCAGGCAAGGAGCCTAATCCTTCAAAGGCAACGAGGACATGTGGTCATTGGCCGACATTCATTCTTTCATCCACACAGCGGTCTAGATGAGGCTAAAGAGGCCAGGTAGGCCAGGTGACGGCTGAGTGCGGGGCCTAAGGCTTCTTTCCCAATCACCATGGAGACAGCCACCGCAAGGCTGGCCGGAACTTCTGACGGGGACGGGTCACAAACACCGAGCCAATAGGAGAGGTCCAGCCTAAGCGGCCACTTCCGCAGTGCCCTCCATTTTACCCATGGACACACGACGGCCCCTTCTCTTTTGGGCCACAAAATCCAGGGCACCCGGGGAATCACCTCACAGTAGGCAGCCCCTGATGTGGACACGTTCGACACACGTGGCCAGCAGGCAGGTACCACTTTTCCACTTACGCTAGGATATCAGTAGGCAAGGCGCCCTTCCTCAGCATCTATGGCCCCTCTGTGTATGTGTTCATTCGGAGAAATCTCTTCCTTCTACCCCTGAGACACATCACAAGTATGAGGGGCCTGAGAGAGAGCCTAGAGATGGAACGGGGGAGGCTTCTGGCTGTACTGCTTCCCCGTGGGTAGAGAAGAGCAGGTAGTCTCTCTGGAAGGTCTTAGCTTCTGTTGACTGACATGGACAATACAGTAGGGGCGGACCCTGGCCAGGTGGAGCTTGTGGGCAGATGCAACCCCTCCGGCGACGAATAATTCCGCTGCTGCTTTGTATGGTGAAAACCTCCCCCCGCCAAGTGGGATGGGTAGACAACACTGACCCACACCCGCCAGGGGCCTCTCCTGGGACTAAAGATCCCAACATGGTCTCAACGTCGTCACCCTCTCAGCACACACCTTTCCTGCACACGTAATCCTGCCTTTCTCCGTCAGGGCCCTCTCCTACCAGGAGAAAAAGCAAGCCGCTCAAAAAGGCCGATGCCAGGGAACTCGAGGAAACACTGCCATTTTCCAAATTTTGGCTGTCTACATGTCCCCGCCTCCGCTGCAAGGCCGCGTATGTGGCCGGGCTCCGAAGGCAAGGCCGAAATCCTGGCAGCCTGGGCCCCAGCAGTCCCATGGTTTATGGACGTGGGGACACGGATGACCTGTTCGCCACATACAGGAGGGACCCTTGGGCCCTTCACTGGCTCGCCATTCAGCTCCACGACGTCCACTACCGGCCCTGGCCTTTGCTTTGGCTGGTGCCCCACGGAACGTGTGCTCCGGAGCCATGTTTCTCCGCCCATCACTATCATTCTGCCACCAGGCGATATGTGAGTGTGGGAGTCACCATTTGTCACTGGCAGCAGTGTCACGAGGCAGTAGACTTCCAGGTACCCGCTGACCTAGGCTGCCTTCTGCCCCAGGCAAGGTCCCGAATCCTTTATCCCAGATGCTGACACCCGGGCACTGGCGGACATTCATTTGGAGCAACACAGAGGTCTGAGTGAGGGTCAGCGGGCCAGGTAGGTGAAGTCAAGGCCAGGTGGGCGGGGCTAAGACTCCTTTGCCATCACCATAGAGACAGTCCCCCCCCGCAAGAGTGGGCGGAGCTTGTGATGGGCCTGCTGACAAGACTTGAGCCAATGGCAGAGATCCGGCCCGCCAGGCAGATGACACAGGGCCCTCCAGTGTGACCTATGACACCTAGTGGCCACAGGATTTGAGCACACCCTGGGAAAGGCTACGCAGGCACAAGGGAGCCCCTGGTGCGGACTGCTTCAGGGCATTGGCACAGCAGGCCAGGTACCTCTTTCCCACTTTCCTCAGGATATCACTACGCAAGGCATCCCCACTCAGCATCTCTTGCCTCTCTCTGTCTCTCTCTGGATGTGTTCGTTCTCTGAAATCTCTTCCTTCTCCCCCTTGTCACTTCACACCTTGGAGTGCCTGACAGAGGGCCTAGAGACGAAAGAGCAAAGGGGGAAGGCCTCTGGCTCTACTGGTTGCCCATGGGCAGAGAAGATCTGCTAGTCTATCTGGAAGGTCTAGAGAGTAGCCATTGATTGGGGAGCTACATCACGGGCGGACCTGGCCAGGTGAAGCTTGCTGACATGCAGCAGCCTCTCCGGAGACTACTAATTCCGCGGAGAACATTCTATGCAAATACCCGGCTGAGTGCCATGGGCAGAAAACATTGACACATACCTGCCAGGGGTCTATCCTGGGTCTCAAGAGTCCACCCTGGTCTCCAGCCACTCATCATCTCAGCACACACTTTGCCTGCACACATGGAATCCGCCTCTCTCCACGAATGCCTTCTCCTGCTAGGAAACACACGATGGCACTCAGCCAAAGGAGAGCACAGGCAAAGTCACCTGAAGCCCGCATTTTCAAGATTTTGCCCTCTGCTGGGCCACAGCCTCCGCTGCCACAGTGCATGTGTGTCACTTCTCCGAAGACAAGGCCGCAATCCGGGCGTCCAGGGCCCCAGCAGTCCAGAGTCTGCGCATGGCGGCATATGGATCACCTCTTTGCCACGTACAGGAGGGAGGCCTGGGCCCTACACTGGCTCCGCTAGAGCTCCACGATCTCAGCTATTTTCCCTGACCTTTGGCCCGTGCCCTCGTGTCTGTGTCATCCCTACTTACACTTCTTCTCCGACCACTCTGAATCCGCCACCTGCGGATACATGAGCATGAAAATCAACATCTGTCACTGCCTGCAGTGTCACAGGTCACTAGGTGTCTAGGCTCAGGCTGACCTTGGCTGTCTTCTGCCCAGGCAAGGAGCCTAATCCTTCAAAGGCAACGAGGACATGTGGTCATTGGCCGACATTCATTCTTTCATCCACACAGCGGTCTAGATGAGGCTAAAGAGGCCAGGTAGGCCAGGTGACGGCTGAGTGCGGGGCCTAAGGCTTCTTTCCCAATCACCATGGAGACAGCCACCGCAAGGCTGGCCGGAACTTCTGACGGGGACGGGTCACAAACACCGAGCCAATAGGAGAGGTCCAGCCTAAGCGGCCACTTCCGCAGTGCCCTCCATTTTACCCATGGACACACGACGGCCCCTTCTCTTTTGGGCCACAAAATCCAGGGCACCCGGGGAATCACCTCACAGTAGGCAGCCCCTGATGTGGACACGTTCGACACACGGGGCCAGCAGGCAGGTACCACTTTTCCACTTACGCTAGGATATCAGTAGGCAAGGCGCCCTTCCTCAGCATCTATGGCCCCTCTGTGTATGTGTTCATTCGGAGAAATCTCTTCCTTCTACCCCTGAGACACATCACAAGTATGAGGGGCCTGAGAGAGAGCCTAGAGATGGAACGGGGGAGGCATCTGGCTGTACTGCTTCCCCGTGGGTAGAGAAGAGCAGGTAGTCTCTCTGGAAGGTCTTAGCTTCTGTTGACTGACATGGACAATACAGTAGGGGCGGACCCTGGCCAGGTGGAGCTTGTGGGCAGATGCAACCCCTCCGGCGACGAATAATTCCGCTGCTGCTTTGTATGGTGAAAACCTCCCCCCGCCAAGTGGGATGGGTAGACAACACTGACCCACACCCGCCAGGGGCCTCTCCTGGGACTAAAGATCCCAACATGGTCTCAACGTCGTCACCCTCTCAGCACACACCTTTCCTGCACACGTAATCCTGCCTTTCTCCGTCAGGGCCCTCTCCTACCAGGAAAAAAAGCAAGCCGCTCTAAAAGGCCGATGCCAGGGAACTCGAGGAAACACTGCCATTTTCCAAATTTTGGCTGTCTACATGTCCCCGCCTCCGCTGCAAGGCCGCGTATGTGGCCGGGCTCCGAAGGCAAGGCCGAAATCCTGGCAGCCTGGGCCCCAGCAGTCCCATGGTTTATGGACGTGGGGACACGGATGACCTGTTCGCCACATACAGGAGGGACCCTTGGGCCCTTCACTGGCTCGCCATTCAGCTCCACGACGTCCACTACCGGCCCTGGCCTTTGCTTTGGCTGGTGCCCCACGGAACGTGTGCTCCGGAGCCATGTTTCTCCGCCCATCACTATCATTCTGCCACCAGGCGATATGTGAGTGTGGGAGTCACCATTTGTCACTGGCAGCAGTGTCACGAGGCAGTAGACTTCCAGGTACCCGCTGACCTAGGCTGCCTTCTGCCCCAGGCAAGGTCCCAAATCCTTTATCCCAGATGCTGACACCCGGGCACTGGCGGACATTCATTTGGAGCAACACAGAGGTCTGAGTGAGGGTCAGTGGGCCAGGTAGGTGAAGTCAAGGCCAGGTGGGCGGGGCTAAGACTCCTTTGCCATCACCATAGAGACAGTCCCCCCCCCGCAAGAGTGGGCGGAGCTTGTGATGGGCCTGCTGACAAGACTTGAGCCAATGGCAGAGATCCGGCCCGCCAGGCAGATGACACAGGGCCCTCCAGTGTGACCTATGACACCTAGTGGCCACAGGATTTGAGCACACCCTGGGAAAGGCTACGCAGGCACAAGGGAGCCCCTGGTGCGGACTGCTTCAGGGCATTGGCACAGCAGGCCAGGTACCTCTTTCCCACTTTCCTCAGGATATCACTACGCAAGGCATCCCCACTCAGCATCTCTTGCCTCTCTCTGTCTCTCTCTGGATGTGTTCGTTCTCTGAAATCTCTTCCTTCTCCCCCTTGTCACTTCACACCTTGGAGTGCCTGACAGAGGGCCTAGAGACGAAAGAGCAAAGGGGGAAGGCCTCTGGCTCTACTGGTTGCCCATGGGCAGAGAAGATCTGCTAGTCTATCTGGAAGGTCTAGAGAGTAGCCATTGATTGGGGAGCTACATCACGGGCGGACCTGGCCAGGTGAAGCTTGCTGACATGCAGCAGCCTCTCCGGAGACTACTAATTCCGCGGAGAACATTCTATGCAAATACCCGGCTGAGTGCCATGGGCAGAAAACATTGACACATACCTGCCAGGGGTCTATCCTGGGTCTCAAGAGTCCACCCTGGTCTCCAGCCACTCATCATCTCAGCACACACTTTGCCTGCACACATGGAATCCGCCTCTCTCCACGAATGCCTTCTCCTGCTAGGAAACACACGATGGCACTCAGCCAAAGGAGAGCACAGGCAAAGTCACCTGAAGCCCGCATTTTCAAGATTTTGCCCTCTGCTGGGCCACAGCCTCCGCTGGCACAGTGCATGTGTGTCACTTCTCCGAAGACAAGGCCGCAATCCGGGCGTCCAGGGCCCCAGCAGTCCAGAGTCTGCGCATGGCGGCATATGGATCACCTCTTTGCCACGTACAGGAGGGAGGCCTGGGCCCTACACTGGCTCCGCTAGAGCTCCACGATCTCAGCTATTTTCCCTGACCTTTGGCCCGTGCCCTCGTGTCTGTGTCATCCCTACTTACACTTCTTCTCCGACCACTCTGAATCCGCCACCTGCGGATACATGAGCATGAAAATCAACATCTGTCACTGCCTGCAGTGTCACAGGTCACTAGGTGTCTAGGCTCAGGCTGACCTTGGCTGTCTTCTGCCCAGGCAAGGAGCCTAATCCTTCAAAGGCAACGAGGACATGTGGTCATTGGCCGACATTCATTCTTTCATCCACACAGCGGTCTAGATGAGGCTAAAGAGGCCAGGTAGGCCAGGTGACGGCTGAGTGCGGGGCCTAAGGCTTCTTTCCCAATCACCATGGAGACAGCCACCGCAAGGCTGGCCGGAACTTCTGACGGGGACGGGTCACAAACACCGAGCCAATAGGAGAGGTCCAGCCTAAGCGGCCACTTCCGCAGTGCCCTCCATTTTACCCATGGACACACGACGGCCCCTTCTCTTTTGGGCCACAAAATCCAGGGCACCCGGGGAATCACCTCACAGTAGGCAGCCCCTGATGTGGACACGTTCGACACACGGGGCCAGCAGGCAGGTACCACTTTTCCACTTACGCTAGGATATCAGTAGGCAAGGCGCCCTTCCTCAGCATCTATGGCCCCTCTGTGTATGTGTTCATTCGGAGAAATCTCTTCCTTCTATCCCTGAGACACATCACAAGTATGAGGGGCCTGAGAGAGAGCCTAGAGATGGAACGGGGGAGGCATCTGGCTGTACTGCTTCCCCGTGGGTAGAGAAGAGCAGGTAGTCTCTCTGGAAGGTCTTAGCTTCTGTTGACTGACATGGACAATACAGTAGGGGCGGACCCTGGCCAGGTGGAGCTTGTGGGCAGATGCAACCCCTCCGGCGACGAATAATTCCGCTGCTGCTTTGTATGGTGAAAACCTCCCCCCGCCAAGTGGGATGGGTAGAGAACACTGACCCACACCCGCCAGGGGCCTCTCCTGGGACTAAAGATCCCAACATGGTCTCAACGTCGTCACCCTCTCAGCACACACCTTTCCTGCACACGTAATCCTGCCTTTCTCCGTCAGGGCCCTCTCCTACCAGGAAAAAAAGCAAGCCGCTCTAAAAGGCCGATGCCAGGGAACTCGAGGAAACACTGCCATTTTCCAAATTTTGGCTGTCTACATGTCCCCGCCTCCGCTGCAAGGCCGCGTATGTGGCCGGGCTCCGAAGGCAAGGCCGAAATCCTGGCAGCCTGGGCCCCAGCAGTCCCATGGTTTATGGACGTGGGGACACGGATGACCTGTTCGCCACATACAGGAGGGACCCTTGGGCCCTTCACTGGCTCGCCATTCAGCTCCACGACGTCCACTACCGGCCCTGGCCTTTGCTTTGGCTGGTGCCCCACGGAACGTGTGCTCCGGAGCCATGTTTCTCCGCCCATCACTATCATTCTGCCACCAGGCGATATGTGAGTGTGGGAGTCACCATTTGTCACTGGCAGCAGTGTCACGAGGCAGTAGACTTCCAGGTACCCGCTGACCTAGGCTGCCTTCTGCCCCAGGCAAGGTCCCGAATCCTTTATCCCAGATGCTGACACCCGGGCACTGGCGGACATTCATTTGGAGCAACACAGAGGTCTGAGTGAGGGTCAGCGGGCCAGGTAGGTGAAGTCAAGGCCAGGTGGGCGGGGCTAAGACTCCTTTGCCATCACCATAGAGACAGTCCCCCCCCCGCAAGAGTGGGCGGAGCTTGTGATGGGCCTGCTGACAAGACTTGAGCCAATGGCAGAGATCCGGCCCGCCAGGCAGATGACACAGGGCCCTCCAGTGTGACCTATGACACCTAGTGGCCACAGGATTTGAGCACACCCTGGGAAAGGCTACGCAGGCACAAGGGAGCCCCTGGTGCGGACTGCTTCAGGGCATTGGCACAGCAGGCCAGGTACCTCTTTCCCACTTTCCTCAGGATATCACTACGCAAGGCATCCCCACTCAGCATCTCTTGCCTCTCTCTGTCTCTCTCTGGATGTGTTCGTTCTCTGAAATCTCTTCCTTCTCCCCCTTGTCACTTCACACCTTGGAGTGCCTGACAGAGGGCCTAGAGACGAAAGAGCAAAGGGGGAAGGCCTCTGGCTCTACTGGTTGCCCATGGGCAGAGAAGATCTGCTAGTCTATCTGGAAGGTCTAGAGAGTAGCCATTGATTGGGGAGCTACATCACGGGCGGACCTGGCCAGGTGAAGCTTGCTGACATGCAGCAGCCTCTCCGGAGACTACTAATTCCGCGGAGAACATTCTATGCAAATACCCGGCTGAGTGCCATGGGCAGAAAACATTGACACATACCTGCCAGGGGTCTATCCTGGGTCTCAAGAGTCCACCCTGGTCTCCAGCCACTCATCATCTCAGCACACACTTTGCCTGCACACATGGAATCCGCCTCTCTCCACGAATGCCTTCTCCTGCTAGGAAACACACGATGGCACTCAGCCAAAGGAGAGCACAGGCAAAGTCAACTGAAGCCCGCATTTTCAAGATTTTGCCCTCTGCTGGGCCACAGCCTCCGCTGGCACAGTGCATGTGTGTCACTTCTCCGAAGACAAGGCTGCAATCCGGGCGTCCAGGGCCCCAGCAGTCCAGAGTCTGCGCATGGCGGCATATGGATCACCTCTTTGCCACGTACAGGAGGGAGGCCTGGGCCCTACACTGGCTCCGCTAGAGCTCCACGATCTCAGCTATTTTCCCTGACCTTTGGCCCGTGCCCTCGTGTCTGTGTCATCCCTACTTACACTTCTTCTCCGACCACTCTGAATCCGCCACCTGCGGATACATGAGCATGAAAATCAACATCTGTCACTGCCTGCAGTGTCACAGGTCACTAGGTGTCTAGGCTCAGGCTGACCTTGGCTGTCTTCTGCCCAGGCAAGGAGCCTAATCCTTCAAAGGCAACGAGGACATGTGGTCATTGGCCGACATTCATTCTTTCATCCACACAGCGGTCTAGATGAGGCTAAAGAGGCCAGGTAGGCCAGGTGACGGCTGAGTGCGGGGCCTAAGGCTTCTTTCCCAATCACCATGGAGACAGCCACCGCAAGGCTGGCCGGAACTTCTGACGGGGACGGGTCACAAACACCGAGCCAATAGGAGAGGTCCAGCCTAAGCGGCCACTTCCGCAGTGCCCTCCATTTTACCCATGGACACACGACGGCCCCTTCTCTTTTGGGCCACAAAATCCAGGGCACCCGGGGAATCACCTCACAGTAGGCAGCCCCTGATGTGGACATGTTCGACACACGGGGCCAGGAGGCAGGTACCACTTTTCCACTTACGCTAGGATATCGGTAGGCAAGGCGCCCTTCCTCAGCATCTATGGCCCCTCTGTGTATGTGTTCATTCGGAGAAATCTCTTCCTTCTACCCCTGAGACACATCACAAGTATGAGGGGCCTGAGAGAGAGCCTAGAGATGGAACGGGGGAGGCTTCTGGCTGTACTGCTTCCCCGTGGGTCGAGAAGAGCAGGTAGTCTCTCTGGAAGGTCTTAGCTTCTGTTGACTGACATGGACAATACAGTAGGGGCGGACCCTGGCCAGGTGGAGCTTGTGGGCAGATGCAACCCCTCCGGCGACGAATAATTCCGCTGCTGCTTTGTATGGTGAAAACCTCCCCCCGCCAAGTGGGATGGGTAGACAACACTGACCCACACCCGCCAGGGGCCTCTCCTGGGACTAAAGATCCCAACATGGTCTCAACGTCGTCACCCTCTCAGCACACACCTTTCCTGCACACGTAATCCTGCCTTTCTCCGTCAGGGCCCTCTCCTACCAGGAGAAAAAGCAAGCCGCTCTAAAAGGCCGATGCCCGGTAACTCGAGGAAACACTGCCATTTTCCAAATTTTGGCTGTCTACATGTCCCCGCCTCCGCTGCAAGGCCGCGTATGTGGCCGGGCTCCGAAGGCAAGGCCGAAATCCTGGCAGCCTGGGCCCCAGCAGTCCCATGGTTTATGGACGTGGGGACACGGATGACCTGTTCGCCACATACAGGAGGGACCCTTGGGCCCTTCACTGGCTCGCCATTCAGCTCCACGACGTCCACTACCGGCCCTGGCCTTTGCTTTGGCTGGTGCCCCACGGAACGTGTGCTCCGGAGCCATGTTTCTCCGCCCATCACTATCATTCTGCCACCAGGCGATATGTGAGTGTGGGAGTCACCATTTGTCACTGGCAGCAGTGTCACGAGGCAGTAGACTTCCAGGTACCCGCTGACCTAGGCTGCCTTCTGCCCCAGGCAAGGTCCCGAATCCTTTATCCCAGATGCTGACACCCGGGCACTGGCGGACATTCATTTGGAGCAACACAGAGGTCTGAGTGAGGGTCAGCGGGCCAGGTAGGTGAAGTCAAGGCCAGGTGGGCGGGGCTAAGACTCCTTTGCCATCACCATAGAGACAGTCCCCCCCCGCAAGAGTGGGCGGAGCTTGTGATGGGCCTGCTGACAAGACTTGAGCCAATGGCAGAGATCCGGCCCGCCAGGCAGATGACACAGGGCCCTCCAGTGTGACCTATGACACCTAGTGGCCACAGGATTTGAGCACACCCTGGGAAAGGCTACGCAGGCACAAGGGAGCCCCTGGTGCGGACTGCTTCAGGGCATTGGCACAGCAGGCCAGGTACCTCTTTCCCACTTTCCTCAGGATATCACTACGCA
The DNA here is from genome assembly GCF_030014295.1 of Loxodonta africana. Lineage (NCBI taxonomy): Eukaryota > Metazoa > Chordata > Mammalia > Proboscidea > Elephantidae > Loxodonta > Loxodonta africana. The sequence goes on from NW_026975479.1 coordinate 35,567, forward strand.
AGGCATCCCCACTCAGCATCTCTTGCCTCTCTCTGTCTCTCTCTGGATGTGTTCGTTCTCTGAAATCTCTTCCTTCTCCCCCTTGTCACTTCACACCTTGGAGTGCCTGACAGAGGGCCTAGAGACGAAAGAGCAAAGGGGGAAGGCCTCTGGCTCTACTGGTTGCCCATGGGCAGAGAAGATCTGCTAGTCTATCTGGAAGGTCTAGAGAGTAGCCATTGATTGGGGAGCTACATCACGGGCGGACCTGGCCAGGTGAAGCTTGCTGACATGCAGCAGCCTCTCCGGAGACTACTAATTCCGCGGAGAACATTCTATGCAAATACCCGGCTGAGTGCCATGGGCAGAAAACATTGACACATACCTACCAGGGGTCTATCCTGGGTCTCAAGAGTCCACCCTGGTCTCCAGCCACTCATCATCTCAGCACACACTTTGCCTGCACACATGGAATCCGCCTCTCTCCACGAATGCCTTCTCCTGCTAGGAAACACACGATGGCACTCAGCCAAAGGAGAGCACAGGCAAAGTCAACTGAAGCCCGCATTTTCAAGATTTTGCCCTCTGCTGGGCCACAGCCTCCGCTGGCACAGTGCATGTGTGTCACTTCTCCGAAGACAAGGCCGCAATCCGGGCGTCCAGGGCCCCAGCAGTCCAGAGTCTGCGCATGGCGGCATATGGATCACCTCTTTGCCACGTACAGGAGGGAGGCCTGGGCCCTACACTGGCTCCGCTAGAGCTCCACGATCTCAGCTATTTTCCCTGACCTTTGGCCCGTGCCCTCGTGTCTGTGTCATCCCTACTTACACTTCTTCTCCGACCACTCTGAATCCGCCACCTGCGGATACATGAGCATGAAAATCAACATCTGTCACTGCCTGCAGTGTCACAGGTCACTAGGTGTCTAGGCTCAGGCTGACCTTGGCTGTCTTCTGCCCAGGCAAGGAGCCTAATCCTTCAAAGGCAACGAGGACATGTGGTCATTGGCCGACATTCATTCTTTCATCCACACAGCGGTCTAGATGAGGCTAAAGAGGCCAGGTAGGCCAGGTGACGGCTGAGTGCGGGGCCTAAGGCTTCTTTCCCAATCACCATGGAGACAGCCACCGCAAAGCTGGCCGGAACTTCTGACGGGGACGGGTCACAAACACCGAGCCAATAGGAGAGGTCCAGCCTAAGCGGCCACTTCCGCAGTGCCCTCCATTTTACCCATGGACACACGACGGCCCCTTCTCTTTTGGGCCACAAAATCCAGGGCACCCAGGGAATCACCTCACAGTAGGCAGCCCCTGATGTGGACACGTTCGACACACGGGGCCAGCAGGCAGGTACCACTTTTCCACTTACGCTAGGATATCGGTAGGCAAGGCGCCCTTCCTCAGCATCTATGGCCCCTCTGTGTATGTGTTCATTCGGAGAAATCTCTTCCTTCTACCCCTGAGACACATCACAAGTATGAGGGGCCTGAGAGAGAGCCTAGAGATGGAACGGGGGAGGCTTCTGGCTGTACTGCTTCCCCGTGGGTAGAGAAGAGCAGGTAGTCTCTCTGGAAGGTCTTAGCTTCTGTTGACTGACATGGACAATACAGTAGGGGCGGACCCTGGCCAGGTGGAGCTTGTGGGCAGATGCAACCCCTCCGGCGACGAATAATTCCGCTGCTGCTTTGTATGGTGAAAACCTCCCCCCGCCAAGTGGGATGGGTAGACAACACTGACCCACACCCGCCAGGGGCCTCTCCTGGGACTAAAGATCCCAACATGGTCTCAACGTCGTCACCCTCTCAGCACACACCTTTCCTGCACACGTAATCCTGCCTTTCTCCGTCAGGGCCCTCTCCTACCAGGAGAAAAAGCAAGCCGCTCAAAAAGGCCGATGCCAGGGAACTCGAGGAAACACTGCCATTTTCCAAATTTTGGCTGTCTACATGTCCCCGCCTCCGCTGCAAGGCCGCGTATGTGGCCGGGCTCCGAAGGCAAGGCCGAAATCCTGGCAGCCTGGGCCCCAGCAGTCCCATGGTTTATGGACGTGGGGACACGGATGACCTGTTCGCCACATACAGGAGGGACCCTTGGGCCCTTCACTGGCTCGCCATTCAGCTCCACGACGTCCACTACCGGCCCTGGCCTTTGCTTTGGCTGGTGCCCCACGGAACGTGTGCTCCGGAGCCATGTTTCTCCGCCCATCACTATCATTCTGCCACCAGGCGATATGTGAGTGTGGGAGTCACCATTTGTCACTGGCAGCAGTGTCACAAGGCAGTAGACTTCCAGGTACCCGCTGACCTAGGCTGCCTTCTGCCCCAGGCAAGGTCCCGAATCCTTTATCCCAGATGCTGACACCCGGGCACTGGCGGACATTCATTTGGAGCAACATAGAGATCTGAGTGAGGGTCAGCGGGCCAGGTAGGTGAAGTCAAGGCCAGGTGGGCGGGGCTAAGACTCCTTTGCCATCACCATAGAGACAGTCCCCCCCCGCAAGAGTGGGCGGAGCTTGTGATGGGCCTGCTGACAAGACTTGAGCCAATGGCAGAGATCCGGCCCGCCAGGCAGATGACACAGGGCCCTCCAGTGTGACCTATGACACCTAGTGGCCACAGGATTTGAGCACACCCTGGGAAAGGCTACGCAGGCACAAGGGAGCCCCTGGTGCGGACTGCTTCAGGGCATTGGCACAGCAGGCCAGGTACCTCTTTCCCACTTTCCTCAGGATATCACTACGCAAGGCATCCCCACTCAGCATCTCTTGCCTCTCTCTGTCTCTCTCTGGATGTGTTCGTTCTCTGAAATCTCTTCCTTCTCCCCCTTGTCACTTCACACCTTGGAGTGCCTGACAGAGGGCCTAGAGACCAAAGAGCAAAGGGGGAAGGCCTCTGGCTCTACTGGTTGCCCATGGGCAGAGAAGATCTGCTAGTCTATCTGGAAGGTCTAGAGAGTAGCCATTGATTGGGGAGCTACATCACGGGCGGACCTGGCCAGGTGAAGCTTGCTGACATGCAGCAGCCTCTCCGGAGACTACTAATTCCGCGGAGAACATTCTATGCAAATACCCGGCTGAGTGCCATGGGCAGAAAACATTGACACATACCTGCCAGGGGTCTATCCTGGGTCTCAAGAGTCCACCCTGGTCTCCAGCCACTCATCATCTCAGCACACACTTTGCCTGCACACATGGAATCCGCCTCTCTCCACGAATGCCTTCTCCTGCTAGGAAACACACGATGGCACTCAGCCAAAGGAGAGCACAGGCAAAGTCAACTGAAGCCCGCATTTTCAAGATTTTGCCCTCTGCTGGGCCACAGCCTCCGCTGGCACAGTGCATGTGTGTCACTTCTCCGAAGACAAGGCTGCAATCCGGGCGTCCAGGGCCCCAGCAGTCCAGAGTCTGCGCATGGCGGCATATGGATCACCTCTTTGCCACGTACAGGAGGGAGGCCTGGGCCCTACACTGGCTCCGCTAGAGCTCCACGATCTCAGCTATTTTCCCTGACCTTTGGCCCGTGCCCTCGTGTCTGTGTCATCCCTAGTTACACTTCTTCTCCGACCACTCTGAATCCGCCACCTGCGGATACATGAGCATGAAAATCAACATCTGTCACTGCCTGCAGTGTCACAGGTCACTAGGTGTCTAGGCTCAGGCTGACCTTGGCTGTCTTCTGCCCAGGCAAGGAGCCTAATCCTTCAAAGGCAACGAGGACATGTGGTCATTGGCCGACATTCATTCTTTCATCCACACAGCGGTCTAGATGAGGCTAAAGAGGCCAGGTAGGCCAGGTGACGGCTGAGTGCGGGGCCTAAGGCTTCTTTCTCAATCACCATGGAGACAGCCACCGCAAGGCTGGCCGGAACTTCTGACGGGGACGGGTCACAAACACCGAGCCAATAGGAGAGGTCCAGCCTAAGCGGCCACTTCCGCAGTGCCCTCCATTTTACCCATGGACACACGACGGCCCCTTCTCTTTTGGGCCACAAAATCCAGGGCACCCGGGGAATCACCTCACAGTAGGCAGCCCCTGATGTGGACACGTTCGACACACGGGGCCAGCAGGCAGGTACCACTTTTCCACTTACGCTAGGATATCGGTAGGCAAGGCGCCCTTCCTCAGCATCTATGGCCCCTCTGTGTATGTGTTCATTCGGAGAAATCTCTTCCTTCTACCCCTGAGACACATCACAAGTATGAGGGGCCTGAGAGAGAGCCTATAGATGGAACGGGGGAGGCTTCTGGCTGTACTGCTTCCCCGTGGGTAGAGAAGAGCAGGTAGTCTCTCTGGAAGGTCTTAGCTTCTGTTGACTGACATGGACAATACAGTAGGGGCGGACCCTGGCCAGGTGGAGCTTGTGGGCAGATGCAACCCCTCCGGCGACGAATAATTCCGCTGCTGCTTTGTATGGTGAAAACCTCCCCCCGCCAAGTGGGATGGGTAGAGAACACTGACCCACACCCGCCAGGGGCCTCTCCTGGGACTAAAGATCCCAACATGGTCTCAACGTCGTCACCCTCTCAGCACACACCTTTCCTGCACACGTAATCCTGCCTTTCTCCGTCAGGGCCCTCTCCTACCAGGAGAAAAAGCAAGCCGCTCTAAAAGGCCGATGCCCGGTAACTCGAGGAAACACTGCCATTTTCCAAATTTTGGCTGTCTACATGTCCCCGCCTCCGCTGCAAGGCCGCGTATGTGGCCGGGCTCCGAAGGCAAGGCCGAAATCCTGGCAGCCTGGGCCCCAGCAGTCCCATGGTTTATGGACGTGGGGACACGGATGACCTGTTCGCCACATACAGGAGGGACCCTTGGGCCCTTCACTGGCTCGCCATTCAGCTCCACGACGTCCACTACCGGCCCTGGCCTTTGCTTTGGCTGGTGCCCCACGGAACGTGTGCTCCGGAGCCATGTTTCTCCGCCCATCACTATCATTCTGCCACCAGGCGATATGTGAGTGTGGGAGTCACCATTTGTCACTGGCAGCAGTGTCACGAGGCAGTAGACTTCCAGGTACCCGCTGACCTAGGCTGCCTTCTGCCCCAGGCAAGGTCCCGAATCCTTTATCCCAGATGCTGACACCCGGGCACTGGCGGACATTCATTTGGAGCAACACAGAGGTCTGAGTGAGGGTCAGCGGGCCAGGTAGGTGAAGTCAAGGCCAGGTGGGCGGGGCTAAGACTGCTTTGCCATCACCATAGAGACAGTCCCCCCCCGCAAGAGTGGGCGGAGCTTGTGATGGGCCTGCTGAAAAGACTTGAGCCAATGGCAGAGATCCGGCCCGCCAGGCAGATGACACAGGGCCCTCCAGTGTGACCTATGACACCTAGTGGCCACAGGATTTGAGCACACCCTGGGAAAGGCTACGCAGGCACAAGGGAGCCCCTGGTGCGGACTGCTTCAGGGCATTGGCACAGCAGGCCAGGTACCTCTTTCCCACTTTCCTCAGGATATCACTACGCAAGGCATCCCCACTCAGCATCTCTTGCCTCTCTCTGTCTCTCTCTGGATGTGTTCGTTCTCTGAAATCTCTTCCTTCTCCCCCTTGTCACTTCACACCTTGGAGTGCCTGACAGAGGGCCTAGAGACGAAAGAGCAAAGGGGGAAGGCCTCTGGCTCTACTGGTTGCCCATGGGCAGAGAAGATCTGCTAGTCTATCTGGAAGGTCTAGAGAGTAGCCATTGATTGGGGAGCTACATCACGGGCGGACCTGGCCAGGTGAAGCTTGCTGACATGCAGCAGCCTCTCCGGAGACTACTAATTCCGCGGAGAACATTCTATGCAAATACCCGGCTGAGTGCCATGGGCAGAAAACATTGACACATACCTACCAGGGGTCTATCCTGGGTCTCAAGAGTCCACCCTGGTCTCCAGCCACTCATCATCTCAGCACACACTTTGCCTGCACACATGGAATCCGCCTCTCTCCACGAATGCCTTCTCCTGCTAGGAAACACACGATGGCACTCAGCCAAAGGAGAGCACAGGCAAAGTCAACTGAAGCCCGCATTTTCAAGATTTTGCCCTCTGCTGGGCCACAGCCTCCGCTGGCACAGTGCATGTGTGTCACTTCTCCGAAGACAAGGCCGCAATCCGGGCGTCCAGGGCCCCAGCAGTCCAGAGTCTGCGCATGGCGGCATATGGATCACCTCTTTGCCACGTACAGGAGGGAGGCCTGGGCCCTACACTGGCTCCGCTAGAGCTCCACGATCTCAGCTATTTTCCCTGACCTTTGGCCCGTGCCCTCTTGTCTGTGTCATCCCTACTTACACTTCTTCTCCGACCACTCTGAATCCGCCACCTGCGGATACATGAGCATGAAAATCAACATCTGTCACTGCCTGCAGTGTCACAGGTCACTAGGTGTCTAGGCTCAGGCTGACCTTGGCTGTCTTCTGCCCAGGCAAGGAGCCTAATCCTTCAAAGGCAACGAGGACATGTGGTCATTGGCCGACATTCATTCTTTCATCCACACAGCGGTCTAGATGAGGCTAAAGAGGCCAGGTAGGCCAGGTGACGGCTGAGTGCGGGGCCTAAGGCTTCTTTCCCAATCACCATGGAGACAGCCACCGCAAAGCTGGCCGGAACTTCTGACGGGGACGGGTCACAAACACCGAGCCAATAGGAGAGGTCCAGCCTAAGCGGCCACTTCCCAGTGCCCTCCATTTTACCCATGGACACACGACGGCCCCTTCTCTTTTGGGCCACAAAATCCAGGGCACCCAGGGAATCACCTCACAGTAGGCAGCCCCTGATGTGGACACGTTCGACACACGGGGCCAGCAGGCAGGTACCACTTTTCCACTTACGCTAGGATATCGGTAGGCAAGGCGCCCTTCCTCAGCATCTATGGCCCCTCTGTGTATGTGTTCATTCGGAGAAATCTCTTCCTTCTACCCCTGAGACACATCACAAGTATGAGGGGCCTGAGAGAGAGCCTAGAGATGGAACGGGGGAGGCTTCTGGCTGTACTGCTTCCCCGTGGGTAGAGAAGAGCAGGTAGTCTCTCTGGAAGGTCTTAGCTTCTGTTGACTGACATGGACAATACAGTAGGGGCGGACCCTGGCCAGGTGGAGCTTGTGGGCAGATGCAACCCCTCCGGCGACGAATAATTCCGCTGCTGCTTTGTATGGTGAAAACCTCCCCCCGCCAAGTGGGATGGGTAGACAACACTGACCCACACCCGCCAGGGGCCTCTCCTGGGACTAAAGATCCCAACATGGTCTCAACGTCGTCACCCTCTCAGCACACACCTTTCCTGCACACGTAATCCTGCCTTTCTCCGTCAGGGCCCTCTCCTACCAGGAGAAAAAGCAAGCCGCTCAAAAAGGCCGATGCCAGGGAACTCGAGGAAACACTGCCATTTTCCAAATTTTGGCTGTCTACATGTCCCCGCCTCCGCTGCAAGGCCGCGTATGTGGCCGGGCTCCGAAGGCAAGGCCGAAATCCTGGCAGCCTGGGCCCCAGCAGTCCCATGGTTTATGGACGTGGGGACACGGATGACCTGTTCGCCACATACAGGAGGGACCCTTGGGCCCTTCACTGGCTCGCCATTCAGCTCCACGACGTCCACTACCGGCCCTGGCCTTTGCTTTGGCTGGTGCCCCACGGAACGTGTGCTCCAGAGCCATGTTTCTCCGCCCATCACTATCATTCTGCCACCAGGCGATATGTGAGTGTGGGAGTCACCATTTGTCACTGGCAGCAGTGTCACAAGGCAGTAGACTTCCAGGTACCCGCTGACCTAGGCTGCCTTCTGCCCCAGGCAAGGTCCCGAATCCTTTATCCCAGATGCTGACACCCGGGCACTGGCGGACATTCATTTGGAGCAACATAGAGATCTGAGTGAGGGTCAGCGGGCCAGGTAGGTGAAGTCAAGGCCAGGTGGGCGGGGCTAAGACTCCTTTGCCATCACCATAGAGACAGTCCCCCCCCGCAAGAGTGGGCGGAGCTTGTGATGGGCCTGCTGACAAGACTTGAGCCAATGGCAGAGATCCGGCCCGCCAGGCAGATGACACAGGGCCCTCCAGTGTGACCTATGACACCTAGTGGCCACAGGATTTGAGCACACCCTGGGAAAGGCTACGCAGGCACAAGGGAGCCCCTGGTGCGGACTGCTTCAGGGCATTGGCACAGCAGGCCAGGTACCTCTTTCCCACTTTCCTCAGGATATCACTACGCAAGGCATCCCCACTCAGCATCTCTTGCCTCTCTCTGTCTCTCTCTGGATGTGTTCGTTCTCTGAAATCTCTTCCTTCTCCCCCTTGTCACTTCACACCTTGGAGTGCCTGACAGAGGGCCTAGAGACCAAAGAGCAAAGGGGGAAGGCCTCTGGCTCTACTGGTTGCCCATGGGCAGAGAAGATCTGCTAGTCTATCTGGAAGGTCTAGAGAGTAGCCATTGATTGGGGAGCTACATCACGGGCGGACCTGGCCAGGTGAAGCTTGCTGACATGCAGCAGCCTCTCCGGAGACTACTAATTCCGCGGAGAACATTCTATGCAAATACCCGGCTGAGTGCCATGGGCAGAAAACATTGACACATACCTGCCAGGGGTCTATCCTGGGTCTCAAGAGTCCACCCTGGTCTCCAGCCACTCATCATCTCAGCACACACTTTGCCTGCACACATGGAATCCGCCTCTCTCCACGAATGCCTTCTCCTGCTAGGAAACACACGATGGCACTCAGCCAAAGGAGAGCACAGGCAAAGTCAACTGAAGCCCGCATTTTCAAGATTTTGCCCTCTGCTGGGCCACAGCCTCCGCTGGCACAGTGCATGTGTGTCACTTCTCCGAAGACAAGGCTGCAATCCGGGCGTCCAGGGCCCCAGCAGTCCAGAGTCTGCGCATGGCGGCATATGGATCACCTCTTTGCCACGTACAGGAGGGAGGCCTGGGCCCTACACTGGCTCCGCTAGAGCTCCACGATCTCAGCTATTTTCCCTGACCTTTGGCCCGTGCCCTCGTGTCTGTGTCATCCCTAGTTACACTTCTTCTCCGACCACTCTGAATCCGCCACCTGCGGATACATGAGCATGAAAATCAACATCTGTCACTGCCTGCAGTGTCACAGGTCACTAGGTGTCTAGGCTCAGGCTGACCTTGGCTGTCTTCTGCCCAGGCAAGGAGCCTAATCCTTCAAAGGCAACGAGGACATGTGGTCATTGGCCGACATTCATTCTTTCATCCACACAGCGGTCTAGATGAGGCTAAAGAGGCCAGGTAGGCCAGGTGACGGCTGAGTGCGGGGCCTAAGGCTTCTTTCCCAATCACCATGGAGACAGCCACCGCAAGGCTGGCCGGAACTTCTGACGGGGACGGGTCACAAACACCGAGCCAATAGGAGAGGTCCAGCCTAAGCGGCCACTTCCGCAGTGCCCTCCATTTTACCCATGGACACACGACGGCCCCTTCTCTTTTGGGCCACAAAATCCAGGGCACCCAGGGAATCACCTCACAGTAGGCAGCCCCTGATGTGGACACGTTCGACACACGGGGCCAGCAGGCAGGTACCACTTTTCCACTTACGCTAGGATATCGGTAGGCAAGGCGCCCTTCCTCAGCATCTATGGCCCCTCTGTGTATGTGTTCATTCGGAGAAATCTCTTCCTTCTACCCCTGAGACACATCACAAGTATGAGGGGCCTGAGAGAGAGCCTAGAGATGGAACGGGGGAGGCTTCTGGCTGTACTGCTTCCCCGTGGGTAGAGAAGAGCAGGTAGTCTCTCTGGAAGGTCTTAGCTTCTGTTGACTGACATGGACAATACAGTAGGGGCGGACCCTGGCCAGGTGGAGCTTGTGGGCAGATGCAACCCCTCCGGCGACGAATAATTCCGCTGCTGCTTTGTATGGTGAAAACCTCCCCCCGCCAAGTGGGATGGGTAGACAACACTGACCCACACCCGCCAGGGGCCTCTCCTGGGACTAAAGATCCCAACATGGTCTCAACGTCGTCACCCTCTCAGCACACACCTTTCCTGCACACGTAATCCTGCCTTTCTCCGTCAGGGCCCTCTCCTACCAGGAGAAAAAGCAAGCCGCTCAAAAAGGCCGATGCCAGGGAACTCGAGGAAACACTGCCATTTTCCAAATTTTGGCTGTCTACATGTCCCCGCCTCCGCTGCAAGGCCGCGTATGTGGCCGGGCTCCGAAGGCAAGGCCGAAATCCTGGCAGCCTGGGCCCCAGCAGTCCCATGGTTTATGGACGTGGGGACACGGATGACCTGTTCGCCACATACAGGAGGGACCCTTGGGCCCTTCACTGGCTCGCCATTCAGCTCCACGACGTCCACTACCGCCCTGGCCTTTGCTTTGGCTGGTGCCCCACGGAACGTGTGCTCCGGAGCCATGTTTCTCCGCCCATCACTATCATTCTGCCACCAGGCGATATGTGAGTGTGGGAGTCACCATTTGTCACTGGCAGCAGTGTCACAAGGCAGTAGACTTCCAGGTACCCGCTGACCTAGGCTGCCTTCTGCCCCAGGCAAGGTCCCGAATCCTTTATCCCAGATGCTGACACCCGGGCACTGGCGGACATTCATTTGGAGCAACACAGAGGTCTGAGTGAGGGTCAGCGGGCCAGGTAGGTGAAGTCAAGGCCAGGTGGGCGGGGCTAAGACTCCTTTGCCATCACCATAGAGACAGTCCCCCCCCGCAAGAGTGGGCGGAGCTTGTGATGGGCCTGCTGACAAGACTTGAGCCAATGGCAGAGATCCGGCCCGCCAGGCAGATGACACAGGGCCCTCCAGTGTGACCTATGACACCTAGTGGCCACAGGATTTGAGCACACCCTGGGAAAGGCTACGCAGGCACAAGGGAGCCCCTGGTGCGGACTGCTTCAGGGCATTGGCACAGCAGGCCAGGTACCTCTTTCCCACTTTCCTCAGGATATCACTACGCAAGGCATCCCCACTCAGCATCTCTTGCCTCTCTCTGTCTCTCTCTGGATGTGTTCGTTCTCTGAAATCTCTTCCTTCTCCCCCTTGTCACTTCACACCTTGGAGTGCCTGACAGAGGGCCTAGAGACGAAAGAGCAAAGGGGGAAGGCCTCTGGCTCTACTGGTTGCCCATGGGCAGAGAAGATCTGCTAGTCTATCTGGAAGGTCTAGAGAGTAGCCATTGATTGGGGAGCTACATCACGGGCGGACCTGGCCAGGTGAAGCTTGCTGACATGCAGCAGCCTCTCCGGAGACTACTAATTCCGCGGAGAACATTCTATGCAAATACCCGGCTGAGTGCCATGGGCAGAAAACATTGACACATACCTGCCAGGGGTCTATCCTGGGTCTCAAGAGTCCACCCTGGTCTCCAGCCACTCATCATCTCAGCACACACTTTGCCTGCACACATGGAATCCGCCTCTCTCCACGAATGCCTTCTCCTGCTAGGAAACACACGATGGCACTCAGCCAAAGGAGAGCACAGGCAAAGTCACCTGAAGCCCGCATTTTCAAGATTTTGCCCTCTGCTGGGCCACAGCCTCCGCTGGCACAGTGCATGTGTGTCACTTCTCCGAAGACAAGGCCGCAATCCGGGCGTCCAGGGCCCCAGCAGTCCAGAGTCTGCGCATGGCGGCATATGGATCACCTCTTTGCCACGTACAGGAGGGAGGCCTGGGCCCTACACTGGCTCCGCTAGAGCTCCACGATCTCAGCTATTTTCCCTGACCTTTGGCCCGTGCCCTCGTGTCTGTGTCATCCCTACTTACACTTCTTCTCCGACCACTCTGAATCCGCCACCTGCGGATACATGAGCATGAAAATCAACATCTGTCACTGCCTGCAGTGTCACAGGTCACTAGGTGTCTAGGCTCAGGCTGACCTTGGCTGTCTTCTGCCCAGGCAAGGAGCCTAATCCTTCAAAGGCAACGAGGACATGTGGTCATTGGCCGACATTCATTCTTTCATCCACACAGCGGTCTAGATGAGGCTAAAGAGGCCAGGTAGGCCAGGTGACGGCTGAGTGCGGGGCCTAAGGCTTCTTTCCCAATCACCATGGAGACAGCCACCGCAAGGCTGGCCGGAACTTCTGACGGGGACGGGTCACAAACACCGAGCCAATAGGAGAGGTCCAGCCTAAGCGGCCACTTCCGCAGTGCCCTCCATTTTACCCATGGACACACGACGGCCCCTTCTCTTTTGGGCCACAAAATCCAGGGCACCCGGGGAATCACCTCACAGTAGGCAGCCCCTGATGTGGACACGTTCGACACACGGGGCCAGCAGGCAGGTACCACTTTTCCACTTACGCTAGGATATCAGTAGGCAAGGCGCCCTTCCTCAGCATCTATGGCCCCTCTGTGTATGTGTTCATTCGGAGAAATCTCTTCCTTCTATCCCTGAGACACATCACAAGTATGAGGGGCCTGAGAGAGAGCCTAGAGATGGAACGGGGGAGGCATCTGGCTGTACTGCTTCCCCGTGGGTAGAGAAGAGCAGGTAGTCTCTCTGGAAGGTCTTAGCTTCTGTTGACTGACATGGACAATACAGTAGGGGCGGACCCTGGCCAGGTGGAGCTTGTGGGCAGATGCAACCCCTCCGGCGACGAATAATTCCGCTGCTGCTTTGTATGGTGAAAACCTCCCCCCGCCAAGTGGGATGGGTAGACAACACTGACCCACACCCGCCAGGGGCCTCTCCTGGGACTAAAGATCCCAACATGGTCTCAACGTCGTCACCCTCTCAGCACACACCTTTCCTGCACACGTAATCCTGCCTTTCTCCGTCAGGGCCCTCTCCTACCAGGAAAAAAAGCAAGCCGCTCTAAAAGGCCGATGCCAGGGAACTCGAGGAAACACTGCCATTTTCCAAATTTTGGCTGTCTACATGTCCCCGCCTCCGCTGCAAGGCCGCGTATGTGGCCGGGCTCCGAAGGCAAGGCCGAAATCCTGGCAGCCTGGGCCCCAGCAGTCCCATGGTTTATGGACGTGGGGACACGGATGACCTGTTCGCCACATACAGGAGGGACCCTTGGGCCCTTCACTGGCTCGCCATTCAGCTCCACGACGTCCACTACCGGCCCTGGCCTTTGCTTTGGCTGGTGCCCCACGGAACGTGTGCTCCGGAGCCATGTTTCTCCGCCCATCACTATCATTCTGCCACCAGGCGATATGTGAGTGTGGGAGTCACCATTTGTCACTGGCAGCAGTGTCACGAGGCAGTAGACTTCCAGGTACCCGCTGACCTAGGCTGCCTTCTGCCCCAGGCAAGGTCCCGAATCCTTTATCCCAGATGCTGACACCCGGGCACTGGCGGACATTCATTTGGAGCAACACAGAGGTCTGAGTGAGGGTCAGCGGGCCAGGTAGGTGAAGTCAAGGCCAGGTGGGCGGGGCTAAGACTCCTTTGCCATCACCATAGAGACAGTCCCCCCCCCGCAAGAGTGGGCGGAGCTTGTGATGGGCCTGCTGACAAGACTTGAGCCAATGGCAGAGATCCGGCCCGCCAGGCAGATGACACAGGGCCCTCCAGTGTGACCTATGACACCTAGTGGCCACAGGATTTGAGCACACCCTGGGAAAGGCTACGCAGGCACAAGGGAGCCCCTGGTGCGGACTGCTTCAGGGCATTGGCACAGCAGGCCAGGTACCTCTTTCCCACTTTCCTCAGGATATCACTACGCAAGGCATCCCCACTCAGCATCTCTTGCCTCTCTCTGTCTCTCTCTGGATGTGTTCGTTCTCTGAAATCTCTTCCTTCTCCCCCTTGTCACTTCACACCTTGGAGTGCCTGACAGAGGGCCTAGAGACGAAAGAGCAAAGGGGGAAGGCCTCTGGCTCTACTGGTTGCCCATGGGCAGAGAAGATCTGCTAGTCTATCTGGAAGGTCTAGAGAGTAGCCATTGATTGGGGAGCTACATCACGGGCGGACCTGGCCAGGTGAAGCTTGCTGACATGCAGCAGCCTCTCCGGAGACTACTAATTCCGCGGAGAACATTCTATGCAAATACCCGGCTGAGTGCCATGGGCAGAAAACATTGACACATACCTGCCAGGGGTCTATCCTGGGTCTCAAGAGTCCACCCTGGTCTCCAGCCACTCATCATCTCAGCACACACTTTGCCTGCACACATGGAATCCGCCTCTCTCCACGAATGCCTTCTCCTGCTAGGAAACACACGATGGCACTCAGCCAAAGGAGAGCACAGGCAAAGTCAACTGAAGCCCGCATTTTCAAGATTTTGCCCTCTGCTGGGCCACAGCCTCCGCTGGCACAGTGCATGTGTGTCACTTCTCCGAAGACAAGGCTGCAATCCGGGCGTCCAGGGCCCCAGCAGTCCAGAGTCTGCGCATGGCGGCATATGGATCACCTCTTTGCCACGTACAGGAGGGAGGCCTGGGCCTTACACTGGCTCCGCTAGAGCTCCACGATCTCAGCTATTTTCCCTGACCTTTGGCCCGTGCCCTCGTGTCTGTGTCATCCCTACTTACACTTCTTCTCCGACCACTCTGAATCCGCCACCTGCGGATACATGAGCATGAAAATCAACATCTGTCACTGCCTGCAGTGTCACAGGTCACTAGGTGTCTAGGCTCAGGCTGACCTTGGCTGTCTTCTGCCCAGGCAAGGAGCCTAATCCTTCAAAGGCAACGAGGACATGTGGTCATTGGCCGACATTCATTCTTTCATCCACACAGCGGTCTAGATGAGGCTAAAGAGGCCAGGTAGGCCAGGTGACGGCTGAGTGCGGGGCCTAAGGCTTCTTTCCCAATCACCATGGAGACAGCCACCGCAAGGCTGGCCGGAACTTCTGACGGGGACGGGTCACAAACACCGAGCCAATAGGAGAGGTCCAGCCTAAGCGGCCACTTCCGCAGTGCCCTCCATTTTACCCATGGACACACGACGGCCCCTTCTCTTTTGGGCCACAAAATCCAGGGCACCCGGGGAATCACCTCACAGTAGGCAGCCCCTGATGTGGACATGTTCGACACACGGGGCCAGGAGGCAGGTACCACTTTTCCACTTACGCTAGGATATCAGTAGGCAAGGCGCCCTTCCTCAGCATCTATGGCCCCTCTGTGTATGTGTTCATTCGGAGAAATCTCTTCCTTCTACCCCTGAGACACATCACAAGTATGAGGGGCCTGAGAGAGAGCCTAGAGATGGAACGGGGGAGGCTTCTGGCTGTACTGCTTCCCCGTGGGTCGAGAAGAGCAGGTAGTCTCTCTGGAAGGTCTTAGCTTCTGTTGACTGACATGGACAATACAGTAGGGGCGGACCCTGGCCAGGTGGAGCTTGTGGGCAGATGCAACCCCTCCGGCGACGAATAATTCCGCTGCTGCTTTGTATGGTGAAAACCTCCCCCCGCCAAGTGGGATGGGTAGACAACACTGACCCACACCCGCCAGGGGCCTCTCCTGGGACTAAAGATCCCAACATGGTCTCAACGTCGTCACCCTCTCAGCACACACCTTTCCTGCACACGTAATCCTGCCTTTCTCCGTCAGGGCCCTCTCCTACCAGGAGAAAAAGCAAGCCGCTCTAAAAGGCCGATGCCCGGTAACTCGAGGAAACACTGCCATTTTCCAAATTTTGGCTGTCTACATGTCCCCGCCTCCGCTGCAAGGCCGCGTATGTGGCCGGGCTCCGAAGGCAAGGCCGAAATCCTGGCAGCCTGGGCCCCAGCAGTCCCATGGTTTATGGACGTGGGGACACGGATGACCTGTTCGCCACATACAGGAGGGACCCTTGGGCCCTTCACTGGCTCGCCATTCAGCTCCACGACGTCCACTACCGGCCCTGGCCTTTGCTTTGGCTGGTGCCCCACGGAACGTGTGCTCCGGAGCCATGTTTCTCCGCCCATCACTATCATTCTGCCACCAGGCGATATGTGAGTGTGGGAGTCACCATTTGTCACTGGCAGCAGTGTCACGAGG